>NC_091239.1:18448793-18573793 GCF_040958095.1 Procambarus clarkii | reverse complement strand
CAGAAGAGATAGTCCACTCATGTAGATTTTCGGACTCGCACCCTTTCCTGTCTTGATCTTCCTCTGTGCTTGTCTTCCCTTTACTTAGATTTCACGTGGCAGGTTCTTGATGATTTCCATAACAGTGATCATTTCCCCATCCTCGTTTCCGTTTTTCTCTTTCCACCCTCCCCTCTCCTTCCCTAGGTGGCAGTTTGCCAAGGCTGACTGGAGCCTATTCACCCTCTATGCTACTCTGACCTCTCCTCTCTGCCTCTTCCTCGTGCCCTCCTTTTTCATGAAACTGTCTTCGACGCTGACCTTCGCTCTATTCCTCGCTCTTCCTCCCAGGCCACGGGGAAGTGCGTTCCCTGGTGTAATGCGGACTGTGCTCAGGCTGTCCGCGGTGAGCGTGCAGCCTGGAAGAAACACCGCCGCCGGCAGACGGCTGATTCTTTTATTTTGTTTCGGAAGGTAAGTGCGGTGGCCCGTAGGACCATACGTACAGCTAAACGTGAGAGTTGGAAATCTTATGTTTCCAACATTACGTCCGATACTCCTCTGCCACAGATCTAGATCATCATCCACAAGATTGCGGCCAAGTTCGTTCCAGATGTCTCGCCTGTTTTCTCCCTCCGTGGTACTCTTGTGGTGGAACCAGTGACGGTCGCGACCAAACTGGGTTCCCACTTTTCTACTGCTGGCTCTGGTTTTCATCTTCCTCAATCCTTCCTTCTTCGTAAGCCTGTTCTTGAATCTTACCCTTTAAATTTCCACACTCGTCTCCGCCTTCCCTATAACGATCCTTTCTCTGTTTCTGAACTTCAGTCTGCCCTGGCCCTCTGCGGATCTACGGCATCGGGCTCGGATGAGGTTCATTATGAGATGGTGTAGTGCACGTCTCTGTATTTACTGAGTCTGTATAATCAGGTCAGGGAGTTGTCGTCCGTCCCTGAGGACTGGCTCGATGCCGTTGTACTCCCTATTCCGAAACCAGGGTCTCTCGGTACGTTCCCAGAAGAAGAATAGTGCTCGGAACACTACCATCATAATGCCAAAAAGAGGCAGAGAGAGAGAAAGAGAGAGTGGTACCTAGCCCGATTCGAAAAGTACGACGAGAGTGGAAGCTTTGAAGAAAGAGAGGGAGATTACCACGAAGGCCAAGAACATACTTCTTGGGGCGCGGATAGGCGCGCGTTTGCTGTAAACTTCCGCCCTATTGCTCTCACGAGTTGTCTGCAAGCTCTTTGAGCATATGGCAAATGCCTGTCTGATGTGGTTCTTGGAACACCATCACCACCTCTCTCCTCCTCAGTTTGGTTTTCGAAAGTGCCACAGCAAGACTGATGTCCTGGTGAACTTGGTCTATATTCGTACTGATTTTGCTGTGAAGACCTCCGTTGTTGCCGTCCTTTATGACCTGGAAAAGGCTTATGACACGACTTGGAGATACCATATTCTGTCCCAACTAAGTTCTTTTGGCCTTCGTGGTAATCTCCCTCTCTTCCTTCAAAGCTTTCTCTCTCGTCGTACCTTTCGAGTCAGGCTTGGTACCACTCTCTCTCTCTCTCTGCCTCTTTTCGCCAGTGTGAAGGTGTGCCCCAAGGTAGTGTTCTGAGCACTACTCTTTTTCTGGTTGCCCTCAATGGTCTTCTTTCCTCCCTTCCTTTTGGCATCTTCTCCGCTCTTTATGTTGATGATCTTACTCTTTGCTGTCCAGGTGATGATACGCCTCTTCTTCAACGGCGGCTTCAACTTGCGATTGATGCCGTGTCAAATTGGGCCATCAATCATGGCTTCAAGTTCTCTACTACTAAGACTTGTGCCAAGATTTTTACTCGGAAGCTGGCAGTTCTTCGTTCCTATTTGTCACTTTATGGTCATCCCCATGAGTACAAAGATTCTGCGAAGCTTTTGGGGGTATTCTTTGACACTCATTTGTCCTGGTCTCCCCATATCTATTACCTCCGTGTTGAGTGCTCTAAGGCCCTTACCCTCCTTCGGGTATTGTCCCATACTTCTTGGGGGGGCAGATACGCGCGCACTCCTCGCTTTACATTCCTCTCTCGTCCTGTCTAAGCTCGATTATGGTTGCCCTGATTACTCGTCTGCTTCTCCTTCTACTCTTCGCCGTCTTGATGCTTTGCACCATACTGGGTTGCGTCTCAGTTCTGGTGCCTTTCGTTCGACTCCCGTCCTCAGCTTGTATGTTGACACTAGCTTCCAATCTCTCCAGGACCGCCGTGATCGCTACTGTCTTCGCTATCTTGTGCGGTCCTTGCAACATCTTCCTCTCGCCTCTGTCGTGCTTTAACATTTACCCCTCCTGTTGTTCCTGTTCCTCTTCACCACCTCTGTTGTTCCTGTTCCTCTGTTGTTTTTCCTAATTGCATTTATGTGTGTTGCTTACCTCTGGACACTTAGCATCTTCACCGCGGAGCTTTATGCTATTCTCTATGCTCTTCGTCTCCTGCTTTCTCGTTGTCAATCTTCCTTTGTAGTTGTTGTTGACTCTCGTAGTGTCCTCATGGCTCTCGGGTCCTTTAATCTGGTTCCTCCAGTGGTTGTCTAGATCCAGCATTGGCTGTTTTTTGTTCACAGTAAATTTAAATCGGTTGAGTTTTGTTTGGTTCCCAGCCATATTGGTATGTCTTTAAATGAGCGTGCGAATGCTGCCACCAGGGAAGCTGTCAGCTCTTGTCCCATCTCTCGTAAAGGTATTCCTTATTCCGACTTTTACCCGGTTATCCATTCCTCCATCCTTACCCGTTGGCAGGCTTGCCAAGACAAGGGAATAGGTCGTCTGTTACTGGTAACAAACTACGTACTCTTAAAAGTTGTGTGTCCTCGTGGCTGTCTTCCTACCACCGTAACTGGTGATGGGAAACTGCTCTGGCGAGGTTGCGCATTGGCCATACTCGCTTAACTCATGGTCACTTGATGGATCGCGGCCCTGCTCCTTATTTTCCTAATTGCATTGTCCCTCTTATGGTCATACATATCCTTGAATGTCCTGACTTCCGGGACGAGCGTGTGTCTTGTTTTCCGACCGTCCCCCGCGGTCACTTGTCTCTCGCTAGTATTCTTGGTGACTCGGATACTTTTGATATCGTTCGCCCTATGCGTTTCTGTTCTCGTATTGGCATCCTTGGTGATATTTATCGCACTGTGATTATCCAGCCCATTTGATGGTGCTACATAGCCTTCCCGGTTTGGTGCTTTCTTTTGATACTTAATAGAAGAAGCCATCTTCCAATCAATTTGGTGAGAATTTTCTTACAAATAAACAAACAAACCATTAGACAATTGGCCATGTCTTAGAGTGTTTATGTTGTGAAATTCTACATTTCAAATCTTTAGATGTTTGCCCAACATAGACCCTCTTAGTCTTTACAAGGTATTTTATAAATGACACAATTATCACTATGCGGGCTGTTTCTAACTTTTTTTTTTTTTTTACATGCAAGCATGCGTATAAGTACAATAAAACGAGAGCAAACAAGCAAAGCACAAAATCACAAATCACACAAGTACAAAATTACAATATACTGGCCTGAAGGGCCAACAACAAAAACACCACAATAAACATAAACACAAAGCAAGACAGTACAAGACATGAGAGTAATGTCAGTTTTACTTGCAAGCATTCGAAAAGGACAATAAAACTAGAAGAAAACAGAACACAAAATCACAAATAAAACCACAGAGCACAAATTTACAAATTTACCCATTCCGGCCTGAAGGGCTGACAAAAAAACACAACAAGAAGCACAATCTATTTTTTTTTTACAATGCAAGACAATACAGAAAGAACAGTACAATACAATATATCGTGAAATATTTTTAGTCACACGCAAAGCACTCGCATAAGTACAATAAAACAGACAAAAACAAAATGAAATAAGCAACTCACAAAATCACCAGCCTGAGGGGCCTATAGCAAGACACAACACGTAATACAATCAAACAGGCAGACAAACAATGCACAGCCACATGACATAAGGGACACAACAATAAATGACATATTCATGCACAAAATAACCAAAACATGAACAGGCACTGATAGCCAAGCAGCCCGAAGGGCACTCAACAAATGATCAACAAGCACATAAAGAGAACACCACATCGCTCACAAACCAGAACAGACCCACACAGGAGCCAGGAATAAACACCCACACCGCTCACAGACACTCAGGGACACCCCTCCCCCTTGTGCATGCAGGCACCGGGAAGCAAAACCACACACACTCACACAAGAGCATAGACCAAGCAGAACAAAGACAAGCAAGCCAACAACGCACAACACACACACCAATTACACCGATAATGCATACTTACCCCTGGTACTCGTCAGCCAGGAAACGGAAACAGTATGCCTCCCAAAGCAACAGGACGCCATCCGATACAGTAAAACCAGGAAACTCAAGAGGATGAGGCATTAACTCTGGGACACCATCAATAAAGCACTGACCCCGCGGAACCCAAATAGAAGATGGACTCTACGGAACAGGATACACCTGGTCAATAATGTCAAACTTCAACGGGTGATCCTGATCATACGCCTCCCAGGAGGCCAAGATGAGCGGTAAACAGGGTGGCCCAGGCACAGTAGCACAGCACACACCAGGCCCTACCTCGAGCGCCTCACCGGGCCCACCACCACCCAGAGGATGGTGCACTGGCTGGGATCCTCCACGGCGGGCATCCTTCTCAGCACCATCACTATGCTACGGCCAGCATCCACATCATTGACCTCAGGGGGAGCAACCACCCCCACTGTGGAAAACTCCCTGCAGGAGAGACAGCAGATGGTAAATCAGAGACACAAGCATCCTCAGCTGGAGGCACATGGACCTCTGCCACCACCCTCACATGCGAAAGCGACGCATCTGGAACCTCCCCGTCGGAGGTGTTGTGTCGAAAGAGAGACAGTCGCTGAAGTCCCCAACATCGGCCCACGCTGAAGAACGGCGAGACTGCTAGGGCACCAGCTGCACACCATCAGACTCAGAGGCAGTCAGAAGCACGGGCAACATGGGTCGGGAGCACAGATGCACGCCACAGAACGGAAGCAGCCTCTACCACAGGGGGGAGGGCCACCGATCATGGCTTAAAGTTCTCTACTTCTAAGACTTGTGCCATGACTTTTACGCGGAAACGGGTCGTTCTTCGTCCCTCTTTGTCACTTTATGGTCATCCCCTTGAGTACAAAGATTCTGCGAAGCTTTTGGGGTTATTCATTGACACTCGTTTGTCTTGGTCTCCCCATATCTCTTATCTCCGTGTTGAGTGCTCTAAGGCCCTTACCCTCCTTCGGGTCTTGTCCCATACTTCTTGTGGGGCAGATAGGCGCACTCTCCTTTCTTTACATTCCTCTCTCGTCCTGTCTAAGCTCGATTATGGTTGCCCTGCTTACTCGTCTGCTTCTCCTTCTAGTCTTCGCCGTCTTGATGCTTGGCACCATACTGGGTTGCGCCTCAGTTCTGGTGCCTTTCGTTCGACTCCCGTCCTTAGCTTGTATGTTGACACTGGCTTCCTGTCTCTCCAAGACCGCCGTGATCGCTACTGTCTTCGCTATCTTGCGCGGCCCTTACAACATCCTTCCTCTCGCCTCTGTCGTGCTTAAACTTTTACCCCTCCTGCGGTTCCTGTTCCTCTTCACCACCTCCCTCTTTCTGTCCGGTTATCTCGCCTACAGGTCTCTCTTTCCGTTCGTATTTCTAATGTTTCTCCTCGTGTTGTTCCTTCTTTGCCCCCGTGGAGAGTCCCTCTTCCGCGGTTTTGTACATCCTTGACCCGTATCACTAAAGCTTTTACCCCTCCTACGGTTCTAAAACGCCTTTTCCTTGAGCACTTTTCTTCTCACTCCCGCTCCGTTTCTGTCTTCACCGATGGGTCTAAGTCTGCGGACGGTGTTGGCTACTCTGTTGTTTTTCCTGATCGCACTTACATGTGTCGCTTACCTCCGGAGACCAGCATCTTTACAGTGGAGCTTTATGCTATTCTCTATGCTCTTCGTCTCTTGCTTTCTCGTTGTCAGTCTTCCTTTGTAGTTGTTGTTGACACTCGTGGTGCCCTCATGGCTCTCGGGTCCTTTAATCCGGTTCATCCAGTAGTTGTCGAGATCCAGCATTGGCTGTTTCTTGTTCACAGTAAATTTAAGTCGGTTGAGTTTTATTGGGGTCCCAGCCCTATTGGTGTGTCTTTAAATGAGCGTGCGGATGCTGCTGCCAAGGAAGCTGTCCGCTCTTGTCCCATCTCTCGTAAAGGTATTCCGTATTCCGACTTTTACCTGGTTATCCATTCCTCCGTCCTTACCCGTTGGCAGGCTTCTTGGTTGTCTGTTACTGGTAACAAACTACGTACTCCTAAATGTTGTGTTTCCTCGTGGCCGTCCTCCTTCCACCGTAACCGGCGGTGGGAAACAGCTCTGGCGAGGTTGTGTATTGGCCATACTCGCTTAACCCATGGTCACTTGATGGAGCGCCGCCCTGCTCCTTATTGTCCTAGTTGCATTGTCCCTCTTACGGTCGTGCATGTCCTTCTTGAATGTCCTGACTTCCAGGATGAGCGTGTGTCTTGCTTTCCGACCGCCCCTCGTGGTCACCTGTCCCTCAATAGAATTCTTGGTGACTCGGATATTTTTGATATTGTTCGCCTTATGCGTTTTTGTTTTCGTACTGGCATCCTTGGTGATATTTAGCGCCCTCTGATTATTTTGCGCATTTGATGGTGCTACATAGCCTTCCCGGTTTGGTGCCTTCTTTTGATAATTACTTACTTTACCACAGGGGGGAACCAGGCCCAACACAGCAGGATACCTCGCACCCTCCCCCTCCACCATCACGGCTGGGGCACATGGCAAAGACAACGCGACAGGCGCAGCAGCAGGAGAGGACGAAGATGGTGACAACAGGCAAGGAAGAACCACGGGATCACTAGGGACATCAACCAGGGCAGGAAGAGCACCCGACAGCGACCCAACCTCTGGAGGAGAGGCAACAGCAACAGGAGGTGCAACACGGGGGGGCATTTCAGCAGCCAAAGAGGCGTCCATATCCGTAGCCACCGAAGCCTCCTTCACAGGGAGCGGCGAGAAGTCCTCCTCACAGAAGAGGTTGACAGGCGCGGAGCATCCAGCAGCCCGATGGCCCAAGAGGCCACAACGATAACATGTACAAGGCTGGCGGGCATAAAACACCCTAACGTAACAATCCAGGAGCTTCACTGAGGATGGAATGTCTGCCCGCAGCCTCATTCCCAGGGTGCGAATGTTCAACCGCACACCCTTAAGCATGCTTAAGGAGAGCAGGGGCAACCACACACTGACAACAGCTCCAAAGTGGCTGAAATAACGCTGCAGCAGCCCCTGCACCGGTACACCACCTCCGTCGTAAACTTGACAATCACCCTGCGGCCAGTCACCAGTCCAGTGCCATAAACGTCCACCACAGGCACCCACAGAATTTTACACAGCACTAACCCCACCTCAGGATAGCCAGCTCGATCAGAAAACTCGAGGCCCACAACAGGGGGGATAGGGGGCACCCCATGGCGCCGACACGCCAAACAGCACCCTCCCTCTCACAGCTCCAGTTAGCAACCAACCCGTCCTCGACTCAAGTCCATTACATTCAGTGGTCAACCCCACAGACGCATTCATATATTTTAACATGCTGTTCATTCAAAACGGGAATTTTCTCAAGTATAAATTAATATTATAATATATTAGCATATTGTGTATAAATAGGCATAGGTTAGGTTAGGTGTTTAGGTTCTGTTGGTGATTATTTGTATTTGTAGTACGTGGGTGAAGCATTTACAGCGTTGTGGTTCGAACAAAATTCGTCAGTGAAACACTTGTTCCGGATATGTTCGAACGTCAGCAGTTGTGAGTCGTGTGTAAACCGCTTTTCATTCAAAAACAGGGGGTTTGGCGGGTTCATGGAATCACTTTTGGATCTTTGTTTGGAGGACGGGCTGTAGCAACTGGCAGGTCAGGCGAGCACGTCTGAACCCCCTGGTGACCAACGAGGCAATCAGTCAGGCTGTGTCTAACTAATAGTTTACAACAGTATTTCCGTAACTAAACAATATATATATAAAAGTTTCAAGCCCTTGACCATATTTTCAATCCCAGAAAAATATGGAAAACATAATGCATTCTTTGGGCGATTTTTTTCACTGCATATATTACTATAATATGTACGACGTGCACGACGTTCAAATTGTAATTTGAACACTAGCAGTGGTTTATATAACTTAGATAACCATTTTTGATAGATCAATTAAACGGAGATTTGAGTAGAATCATTGATACACATTTGTCTCACTAATTCATTGTATATATATTTACAATCTTATGCTATTATTATCCATGAATGGGCCTATGCAAGCTCTTATTTTGTGTGCCCATAAACCATTAGTGAGTATAAATGAGAGTTGCCTCGTATGGGCCAATAGGCCTTCTGCATTTCTTACACGGTTCTTATTTATATCCACCTAATTCCCATTTATTTTTCATTGTACCTCCCCCTCCCCATCTGGCCCGTTGGCACCGTGAGGGGACTTGGTGATCAGCTGCCGGAGTGTGATGCTCCATGGGACAGTCCTCTGCTCTTTTGTGGTCTTGTGCTCCTGCTGCTGTCTTCTCCAATTATGTCGAATCACTTTTCCTTTTCCTTATGTTTCGTTTTTCTCCCCCCTCTTCTCCTATCTACTTGTCGTTTCCTGCCGACCTTTTGCTTGTTTTGGTTATTCCTTTGGACTTCTTCTATTTTGATGCCCAGGTGCTTGGGGAGGCATACTCTTGCGCCCATAGAACTGTAGTACCCAACGTCGAGAGCGAGGGGAACCTTTTATTGTCAATCCTTCTTTCGTCACTGAGCCCGATCTCGACAGACTGACGGTTTTTAAGGTGGCATTTGTGAGGCGTATACTCACGACGCCTGACCACACTTATATGTCTCCTTCCTTCGAAGACTAGCATCTTCACAGCGGAGCTTTATGCTATTCTCCATGCTCTCCGTCTCGTGCTTTCACGTTGTCAAGCCTCCTTTGTGATTGTCGTTGAATCTCGTAGTGCCCTCATGGCTCTCGGGTCCTTTATTCCTGTCAATCCCATTGTCGTCGAGATTCAACATTGGCTGTTTCTTATCTCTAGTAAATTTAAATCCGTGGAGTTTTGCTGGGTTCCCAGCCATGTTGGTGTTTCTTTAAATGAGCGTGCGGATGCTGCCGCTGGGGAGGCTAACCTCTCTTGTCCCGTTTCCTGTAAAGGTATTCCTTTATCCGACTTTTATCCAGTTATTCATTCCTCCATCCTTGCCCGTTGGCAGGGTTGTTGGTCATATGTTGTTGGTAACAAACTGTGTACTCTTGAGCATTGTGTGTCCCCGTGGCCTTCCTCTTGCCACCGTAACCAGCGGTGGGAAACGGCTCTGGCGCGGTTGCCTCTTGGCCGTACTCGCTTGACTCACGGTCACTTAATGGAGCATCGCCCAGCTCCTTATTGTCCCTCTTACCGTCGTGCATATCCTTGTTGAATGTCCCCCCTCCCCGCTCAGCTCGTTGTCGCCGTGTGGGGGCTTAGTGGACGGCTGCCGGAGTGTGATGTTCCTTGGGACAGTCCTCTGTCCTTTTCTAGCCTTGTGCTCCTGCTGCCGTCCTCTCCAATTTTGCTGGGCATCTTTTCCTTTTCCTTCTGTTTCGTTTTTCTCCCCCCTCTTCTCCTATCTGCTTGCCGTTTCCTGCCGACCTTTTGCTCGTTCTGGTTCTTCCATGGACTTCTTCTATTTTGACGCCCGGGTGCTTGAGGAAGCATACTCATGCACCCGTAGAACTGCAGTACCCGACGTCGAGAGCGAGGGGAACCTTTTATTGTCAATCCCCACTTCGTCACTGAACCCGATCTCGACGGACTGTCGGTTTCTTAAGGTGGCGTTTGTGGGGCGTATACTCACGACGCACCCCTAGGAGGCCCCGACAAGATCGGCGATAGCTTCTTGTTGGGTGTCCTGCCTCTAATTGTGGCTCCATGGTGGGTGTGGGGGCACATTCGTGAGTGAATTCTTCATTTCGTCAAGATGATAACCCCTGTTTCGGCTGCTTCTGGCTTACCTTCTCAGGCTCGTGGGGTGGGCGACCAAGCCCCCGAGTCGGTCTGTATTGGAAGACCGGGCTCTGTAGCCTCCGCTGCATTGGGCCCCGACCTTGCTCCTCCTTTGGCCTCTCTGACTCCTTCCCCTGGCTCCCCTCCCTCCTCTGTGGTTGGGTCGAGCCCCAAGCCCCCAGTGGTGACTACCTCGTCCCCTGGCGCGGCTCCTTCTCTAGTTGTAACTACTGCGCCTTTTAACCCCTCTCTCTCTGGGGGTTCTCACCGCCGTCCTCGTCACGGCCGCCCTCGCTCGATTCCTTCCAGTTCTGCTACCTATCAAGCCTTGTTTGGTCCCGCTTCGTGGGCCAAATATTTTGATCTCCTCCCTCTTGATTCTGCGCCTCCTGACGATTTCTCCCTACATCGACATCTCATTGATTCCGTGGATGCCTCCATTACTTTCAACCCCACTCGTCTCGGTACACGTGTCGTTGCTGCTCCTTCTCAGGATGCTGCTTCCCGCTTGGCTGCCTTATCCTGCCTTGGCGAGACCCCCGTTCGGGTCTCGAAGAACGCTCAGTTGAATGCCAGTGTTGGCACTATTTTGCTCCCGCCCCATGTTGCAACCGGTGTTCGGGACCTGCGCGACTGCCACGACGATATTCGCCATATCCTCGCTGCCCAGGGCCATTCTATTCTCCAGGTGGACACGTTTACTCGTCCCCCTCGTGGTAGTCGCCGTCAACCCCTCCGGGTTGTGAAGATTACCTTTGATGGTAGGACCCTTCCACCCTCTGTCATTCTTGCTGGTGCCAGGTGCTCTGTCCAGGAGTACATTCCTTCTCCTCGGCTCTGCAACAAGTGCTGGAGGTTTGGGCATGGTGCCCTCCGCTGCTCCGGGACTGTCTCTCTCTGTCCTTTGTGTGGTGGTGAAGGTCACTCTAAGTCGGAGTGCACTTCTCCCCAGGCTCGTTGCCTCAACTGCGGTGAGGCCCATCCTACCTTCTCCCGTGCGTGTGTCCATTACAAGCTTGAGGCAGCCGTCCTCAACCTGAAGCACCGGGAGCGTTTATCTTTTCCTGAGGTGAGGCGCCAGGTTCGCCGGCTCCCGCCTTATGCTAATATCTCTTATGCTCGCGTGTTGCGCTCTTCCTCTCCTCGTCCTTCCCGCCTTCCTCAGACTCACAACCGTTTCCGGGCCTTGGACCCTGATGCGCCCACTGCCCCCTCCTCTGTTCCTTTGGGTTCTCTCCCGAAGGATCCTCCTCCTGGTCCTCTGTCTGGGGTTCCCCTTCCTTCTACCCGGTCTGTCGTGTCTTCTGTGTCTTCTTCCTCGTCCCCCTCCGATCCTCCTTCCCATCCTCTTCCTCCATCTATTGGGTCTCCCCACCGCCTGTCGGTGCGGGCGGATGTCCATCGCTCTCCTAACGGCCGTCGTGTGTGCTCTCGTTCGGCTTCTCCTGTTGAGACACTGGAATCCGTTGCCCGGTACGTAGTTGCTGGGACACCGGTCTCTTTAAGTCAGAAGCGTAAGCCTGGCTCCTCTCCTTCCTCTTCCCCGGCGGGTAAGAAGACTTCGCTTTCTTCCTCAGCTCCTCCTTCTGGCTCTGTTGCTCCTTCCCCTCCCGTTTCAGTGCTTGCGCCCCCTGTTCCTGCTATGGAGGTTTCTTTGGCCCCTGCTTCCCTTTCGGTTGCTGCTCTTGCTGGGGTGCGCTCCCCTCTTTCTACTCCCCCTCCTCCTGCTGCTGTCCTTGACGGCTCCTCTCCGTTGTCTCCTCCTCTTCCTCCTCCTCCTCCTCCTCCAGACCCTGCCCGCCCACCTCTGCTCTGTTCTCCCGTTTCCTTCCCTCCGTCTTTGCTCAGTTTACCCATGCCCCCTAACCCTGACTTTGCTGACCCTGATCCCGACCCTGATATTCTTTAACGTGCTCTGTTGCTCTTTCGCCTTTGTTTCTTCGTTGTTCTCTGTTTTTGTCCTTTCTCTTCTCGTCGTTGTCCATTCTTCAATGGAACGTTCGAGGTTATTACGCCAATTTCCTCGAACTCCAACTTCTGATTTCGCGGTTTTCGCCCCTTTGTGTCTGTCTCCAGGAGCCAATGCTTGGTGCTCGTCCTGGTCGTTTTCGTGGCTATTCCTTTCTCTCCCCCCCCCCAGCCATTGCTGGGGCTTCTAATTCTTCTGCTCTTTTGATTCGGGCTGATGTTCCCTTTATTCCTTTACTTTTTCCTTCGCCTCTCCATTGTTCTGCTGCTCGTATCTTTGTGGGGAAATGGTACACAGTGTGTTCCATTTATCTCCCCCCCGAGTGTCCCGCTCTCTCTTCCTGATTTGAAACACCTCCTGGACTCCTTGCCGGAGCCTGTGCTCCTGCTGGGTGACTTCAATTGTCGTCATTCTCTTTGGGGTGACGTTCTGACGAATACCCGGGGTCGCCTCCTTGAGCCGTTTCTCCTCTCTTCTTCCCTGTCTCTTCTGAATTCTGGTGAGCCCACTCATTTGGACTCTCGGACTCGCACCCTTTCTTGTCTTGATCTTTCTCTCTGCTCTTCTTCTCTTTACTTAGATTTCACGTGGCAGGTTCTTGATGACCTCCATGGAAGTGATCATTTCCCCATCCTTGTTTCCTTTTTCTCTTTTCGCCCTTCCCTCTCTTTCCCTAGGTGGCAGTTTGCTAAGGCAGACTGGACCCTATTTACCCTCAGTGCTGCTCTCCCTGACCTCTCCCTTCTGCCTCTCTCTCGCGCTCTCCTCCTTTTTCATGACACTGTCTTCAACGCTGCCCTCCGCTCTATTCCTCGCTCTTCCTCTCGGGGTCCACGGAAGTGCGTTCCCTGGTGGAATGCGGACTGTGCTCGGGCTGTCCGCTGTAAGCGTGCAGCCTGGAAGAGGCACCGCCGTAGGCAGACGACCGATTCTTTTCTTTTCTTTCGGAAAGCGAGTGCGGTGGCCCGTAGGGCCATCCGTACGGCTAAACGTGAATGTTGGGCATCTTATGTCTCAACAATTACGTCCGAGACCCCTCTGGCCCAGATCTGGAAGCGTATCCGCAAGATAGCGGGTAAGTTCGTTCCCGATGTTTCACCGGTCCTTCGCCTCCATGATACTCTTGTGGCGGACCCGTTGCAGGTCGCTTCCGAACTGGGTTCCCACTTTTCTTCTGTTAGCTCTGGTCTTCATCTTCCCCAATCTTTCCTTCTTCGTAAACCTGTCCTTGAGTCTCGTCCTTTAGATTTCTGCACTCATCTTCAGCTTCCCTATAATGATCCCTTTTCTCTCTCTGAACTTTGTTCTGCCCTGGCCCTCTGCGGTTCTACGGCGGCGGGCTCCGATGGTATTCATTATGAGATGCTTCGCCATCTCCCTCCGAGCACGTCTCAGTATTTACTGAGTCTGTATAATCGGATCTGGGAGTCGTCGTCAGTCCCTGAGGACTGGCTCGATGCCGTTGTCCTCCCTGTTCGCAAACCGGGGTCTTTGGGTACTTCCCCTAAGGACTTTCGCCCTATTGCTCTCACAAGTTGTGTCTGCAAACTCTTTGAACGTATGGTTAACGTTCGTCTGATGTGGTTCCTGGAACACCATCACCTCCTCTCCCCTTCTCAATTTGGTTTCCGCAAGTGCCACAGCACGACAGATGTCCTGGTGAACTTGGAGGTCTATATTCGTACTGCTTTTGCTGCGAAGACCTCCGTTGTTGCCGTCCTTTTTGACCTAGAAAAGGCTTACGACACCACTTGGCATTATCATATCCTATCTCAACTTCATTCTTTTGGCCTTCGTGGTCATCTCCCTCTCTTTCTCCGCTGCTTCCTCTCTCGTCGTTCCTTTCGGGTGCGCCTTGGTACCGCGCTCTCTCCCTCTTTTCAGCAATACGAAGGTGTGCCCCAGGGTAGTGTTCTGAGCACTACTCTTTTTCTTGTTGCCCTCAATGGTCTTCTTTCCTCTCTTCCTTCTGGTGTCTTCTCCGCTCTCTATGTCGATGATCTTACCCTTTGTTGTCAGGGTGATGATTCGCCTCTCCTTCAACGCCGGCTTCAACTTGCAATTGATGCCGTGTCGTCTTGGGCCACAGGTCATGGCTTCAAGTTCTCTACTTCTAAGACTTGTGCCATGACTTTTACGCGGAAACGGGTTGTTCTTCGTCCCTCTTTGTCTCTTTATGGTCATCCCCTTGAATACAAAGATTCCGCGAAGCTTTTGGGGTTATTCCTTGACACTCGTTTGTCTTGGTCTCCCCATATCTTTTACCTCCGTGTTGAGTGCACTAAGGCCCTTACCCTCCTTCGGGTCTTGTCCCATACTTCTTGGGGGGCAGATAGGCGCACTCTCCTTGGTTTACATTCCTCTCTCGTCCTGTCTAAGCTCGATTATGGTTGCCCTGCTTACTCGTCTGCTTCTCCTTCTACTCTTCGCCGTCTTGATGCTTTGCACCATACTGGGTTGCGCCTCAGTTCTGGTGCCTTTCGTTCGACTTCCATCCTTAGCTTGTATGTTGACACTGGCTTCCTGTCTCTCCAGGACCGCCGTGATCGCTACTGTCTTCGCTATCTTGCGCGGTCCTTGCAACATCCTTCCTCTCGCCTCTGTCGTGCTTTAACTTTTACCCCTCCTGCGGTTAATGTTCCTCTTCACCACCTCCCTCTTTCTGTCCGGTTATCTCGCCTACAGGATTCTCTCTCCGTTTGTATTTCTGATGTTTCTCCTCGTGTTGTTCCTTCTTTGCCCCCGTGGAGGGTCCCTCTTCCGCGGTTTTGTACTTCCTTGACCCGTATCACTAAAGCTTTTACCCCTCCTACGGTTCTAAAACGCCTTTTCCTCGAGCACTTTTCTTCTCACTCCCGCTCCGTTTCTGTCTTCACCGATGGGTCTAAGTCAGCGGACGGTGTTGGCTACTCTGTTGTTTTTCCTGATCGCACTTATATGTGTCGCTTGCCTCCGGAGACTAGCATCTTTACAGCGGAGCTTTATGCTATTCTCTATGCTCTTCGTCTCCTGCTTTCTCGTTGTCAATCTTCCTTTGTAGTTGTTATTGACTCTCGTAGTGCCCTCATGGCTCTCGGGTCCTTTAATCCGGTTCATCCAGTAGTTGTCGAGATCCAGCATTGGCTGTTTCTCGTTCACAGTAAATTTAAGTCGGTTGAGTTTTGTTGGGTTCCCAGCCATATTGGTGTGTCTTTAAATGAGCGTGCGGATGCTGCCGCTAAGGAAGCTGTCCGCTCTTGTCCCATCTCTCGTAAAGGCATTCTGTATTCCGACTTTTACCCAGTTACCCATTCCTCAGTCCTTACCCGTTGGCAGGCTTCTTGGTTGTCTGTTACTGGTAACAAGCTACGTACTCTTAAATGTTGTGTTTCCTCGTGGCCGTCCTCCTTCCACCGTAACCGGCGGTGACCTCTTACGGTCGTGCATGTCCTTCTTGAATGTCCTGACTTCCAGGACGAGCGTGTGTCTTGCTTTCCGACCGCCCCTCGCGGTCACCTGTCCCTCGATAGAATTCTTGGCGACTTGGATACTTTTGATATCGTTCGCCTTATGCGTTTTTGTTCTCGTATTGGCATCCTTGGTGATATTTAGCGCCCTCTGATTATTTTGCGTATTTGATGGTGCTACATAGCCTTCCCGGTTTGGTGCCTTCTTTTGATAATTACTTACTTGTTGAATGTCCTGACTTCCAGGACGAGCGTGTGTCTTGCTTTCCGACCCTCCCTCGCGAACACTTGTTCCTCAATAGAATTCTTGGTGAATCGGATACTTTTGATATCGTTCACCTTGTGCGTTTCTGTTTTCGAATTGGTATCCTTGGTGATATTTAGCACCCTCTAATTATTCTGGACATTTGATGGTGCTACATAGCCTTCCCGGTTTGGTGCCTGCTTTTTGATAATTACCTACTTACCGTATGTGTGTTATTATTATTTAATATACACTCTTAATTGAACCAATCATGTCTTTCTCTTATGTATTTGTTCTCATAGTCTGTTAATTGGTGATGTTAATGTGTCTCCTTTTAAAGTACTGTAAGTGTATTTATAATATGGACTCCTAAAACGAGATTTGGATAACAGTTTCCTTACACCTAATGTATCTGCTTAAATGAATAGTGTGTTTTAAGGTACAAGACTTGACTATACACTTATCTAAATGGTGATTACAAAATAAATACACTTTTATAAGACATCATCATGTATTAAAGATTGCATCCAAGTCATCAATAGTAGCTACCATGATCATTTTAATTGTCATTTGCATTCTTTAACATGACTTTATACATCAAAAATGATACTCAAATATCAAACCAAAATGATTCATCTTTATTCTCCAGTGACACTTTCAAAGCCCTTAGGAATACTCTCTCTGATGTATACTTATGTAAAAAAATAATCTGAGTCAACACAGTTAACCTTGTACTCATCAAGAAGAGTCTTCAAGCATTAAATAACCCTTTGCACCATTGTTCTTCACTCAATAAATATGCAGTCAATACCCACTTTTCAAGACATATATACAAACTAAGTTTATGCTAAACTTATTAAGACAAGACATGATGTAGCCTCAAACTCCTTTAAGTAATATATCAAACTAAGCATGTGCACCCTTATGTACCCACTCCGTGGTGACTCCTTGCCGTGGTGAGGGGCTCATGTACACCTCCCTGGGACTGGTGTAGGTTGCCTGTGCCCCCTCTCCTGCCCCCTCTTTGGGTGGTGTACGTGCTGAAGGGCACCATGTAGAGGCCTTGTGAGCCATCGGACCACCCGCTGTAGGGGTTGCCTGTGCGAGGCCGCCCTGAGTGGATGGTTGGGTGTCCAGGCTGGGGCGATAGGGGGACTAGGGTCTTAGCACCAGTGTGGGAGAATGAACGAAGTAGTAGGACTCTCCTGTTGAAAAGGGAGAGCACCGCTGGGGACGACACACCCTTCCTGCACTGGCCCGCGATCGGCGTCCCTGGCTGCCCTGGTAGGTGGTATCTCTTGGTTCCAGGTCCCTTATATATTGGTTTGCTGTATGGATGACGACTTGACTTCTCTTACCCAGGCTCATGGGGTGGGCGACCAGGCCCCTGAGTCGGACGGTCCTGGAAGACCGGGATCTGTAGCCCCCGCTACAGGACCCGGTTTAGGCCCCGACTGGTCTCTTCTTCCCTGCTCCCCTCCCTCCTCTGTGGTTGGGTCGAGCCCCAAGCCTGCTGTGGTGACTGTCTCGTCCCCTTGCACGGCTCCATCTCTTCTTGTGACTACTGCACCTTTCGACTCGTCTCTCTCTAAGGGTTCTCATCGCCACGGCCGCTCTCGTATGCTCCCTTCCCATCCTACTTCGTTCCATGCTTTGTTTGGTCCTGATACGTGGACTAAATACTTTAACCTCCAACCTTTGGACTCAACTCCTCCTGACGATTTTTCCCTTCATAGGCATCTTGTCGATTCCGTGGATGCCTCTGTCACCTTCAACCCCACTCGTTTTGGTACCCGTGTCGTTGCTGCTCCTTCTCAGGATGCGGCCACTCGCTTGCCCGCCTTATCCTACCTTGGCGAGACCCCTGTTCGGGTCTCGAAGAATGCTCGGTTGAATACTGGTGTTAGCACTGTTCTCCTCCCGCACCATGTTGCGACCGGTGTTAGGGATCTCGAGGACTGCCACGAGAATATCAAGCATATCCTCGAGGCCCAGAGTGATTCTGTCCTCCAGGAGAATACATTTACTCGTCCCCCTCGTGGTCATCGCCGTCTGCCCCTTCGGGTTGTGAAGGTTACCTTTGATGGTAGGACCCCTCCAACCTGTCATTCTTGCTGGTGCCAGATGCTCCGTTCAGGAATATATTCTTTCTCCTCGGCTCTGCGGTAAGTGCTGGAGGTTTGGGCATGGTACCCTCAAATGCTCTAGTCCTGTCTCTCTCTGTCCCCTGTGTGAAAGCGAGGGTCACTCTAAGTTGGAGTGCACTTCTCCCCAGGCCCTCTGCCTCAATTTCGGTGAGGCGCACCCTACCTTCTCCCGTGCATATATTCGTTACAAACTTGAGGCGGCTGTCCTCAACTTGAAGCACCAGGACCGTTTGTCTTTTCCTGAGGCTCGGCGCCAAGTTCATCGTCTCCCCTCTTTCGCTGGTATCTCCTATGCTCGCGTGGTGCGCTCTTCCTCTCCTCGTCCTTCCCGCCTTCCTCAGTCTCACAACCGTTTCCGAGCCTCAGACCCGGACATGCCCACCACCACATCCCCTGTTTCCCTCCGTTCTATTCCGAGGGGTCCCCCTCCTGGTTCTCTGTCTAGGGCTCCCATTCTTTCTACCCAGTCTGTCACGTCTCCTGTGTCTTCTTTTTCCACTCCCTCTAGTCCTCCTTCCCGTCATTCTCCTCCGTCTCTTGGCTCTCCTCGCCGCCTGTGGGCCGACGTCCATCGCTCTCCTGATGGTTGTGTTGTTCGCTCTCGCTCTTCTCCTATCGAGACGCTAGAGTCTGTTGCCCAGTCCATTGCTGCTGGGACGCCCGTATCTTTGAGTCAGAAGATACGACAAAAAACTCTCAAACATAGTGTGTCCCCGTGGCCTTCCTCCTACCACCGTAACCGGCGGTGGGAAACTGCTTTGGCACGGCTGCGGGTTAGCCATACTCGCTTAACCGACGGTCACTTAATGGAGCGCCGCCCTGCTCCTTATTGTCCGAATTGCGTTGTCCCTCTTACAGTTGTGCATATCCTTGTTGAATGTCCTGACTTCCAAGACGAGTGTGTCTTGCTTTCCGACCGTCCCTCGCTGTCACTTGTCCCTCGATAGAATTCTAGGTGAATCGGATACTTTTGATATCGTTCGCCTTATGCGTTTTTGTTCTCGTATTGGCATCCTTGGTGATATTTAGCGCCCTCTGATTATCCCGCACATTTGATGGTGCTACATAGCCTTCCCGGTTTAGTGCCTTCTATTGATAATTACCAACCTTACCCTATTCTTTTTAAATTTTTAATTTAATATACTGATTTATGTCATTTATTGAAATTAATTATTGATCTCATTTTGTTCTCTTAATTAAGTTCATACTAATTATAGGTTAAAAACTAAACTAAATAAAATATGTTTAAGATTATTTTACTTTACAATTATCATTTGTCAAATTTTTATATATTCATCTTGACAGTCTCTACTGATTTTTTTGTTCTCTCCGCCATACTTGTGTATCCTCCATGGCTATCTAGTGATCTTTATTCTACTTCTATTTGTTTCAATTCTTTTGTTTACTTGCATTTATTGTTGTGTTTTGCCATAATTATTCTCTGATTATAGCAGACTTAGTATTTATGTAAGCATTTACCTCAGTGCCTTAGTAAAATCTTGCTCATAAATATAATCTTACCCTGTTATTTATTTTTTTATTTTTAAATTTAATTGTAATTTGATTTATAAATCATTTATTGTAATTAATTATTGAGCTCATTTTGTTTTCTTAAGTTCATACTAATTATAGGTTCACAACTATGCTATATTAAATAATTTATTTTTAAGATTATTTTTACTTACGATTATTATTTGTCTCTTTATTTTTAGCAATATATTATTCTTGTCAGTCTACTGATTTTTCTTCTCTCTTAACCTAACTACTGTATCCTTCCTGGCTATCTACGGGAATCTTTGCTCTACTTCTAATTGTTTCTATTTTTTGTGTACCTACGTTTATTGTTGTGTTTTGCTATAATTACTTTCTATTTACAGCAGTTTTAGTATTTAACTGTTCCTGTAATTGCTTATCTTAGTGTCGTGACATTATTGTATCTATATGCTTACTGATATTGATCCTGATCGAAATCTTCTGTCCCATACCCACACAAATCAGCACATTGATCATCATTATTGCAGGTATTACACAGCAAATCTTGCAAAAAAAATAAAAACTCCTAAATAGCACCTGCTTATCAGTTTACAACCAAAATGTTAGGTCACTTGGTAAACATTTTGATGATATAAATGCACTACTCACAGCTCTAGGTACTAAATTATCATTCATCATTTTAACAGAAACTTGGCTAAGTAAAGACTATACCCAACTCTACAATTTAGCTGGTTTAAAGCCATTCATAACTGCAGGCCTAATAAAAAAGGTGGCACAGCAATATATTACAAAGATACCTTCATCTGCAATAGTGTCATTAGTGATAGAGACGACTATTGTGAATATACCTTTGCCAAGTTCTCCAGTAAATCCCTTAAAACCTCTCTGACTATCGGTGCCATCTATAGATTTCCTAATACCAACATAGCTTCATTCTCAGATAACGTAAGGAATCTTATCATAAATAACAATCTCAACAAAAATCACATCATTTAGGGAGGTGATTTCAATATTGACCTGGGTCTTCAAAACAACCCTCAAGTTGACTATTTCCGTAACAGCATGCACTCTTGTATGCTAATCCCCACAATCACCAAGCCCACCCGAGTCACTCAAACATCTGTCACTACCCTGGATCACTTATGGACTAATATAACAGCTCCCCTTACATCTGGGGTAATCTATGACCGAACTGACCACTATCCTACCTTCCTCATAGCAAACATGGACACAACACCACCAGAAAGCAAGAAACTCTCATTCAGGCTACACAGTGAATCAGCGTTAGGCAATCTCTCTAATGCACTTCACAATATTAACTGGGAATCTGAATTTAATAATACACAGGATATAAACTCATTAACTAACCTCTTTCTCTCCAAAACTCTAAGCCTCTACAACACTCACTGTCCCCTCCTTACCAAACAAGTAACTGATAAAAGAAAAAATAACCCGTGGCTCACAAGTGGCATAATTAAATCAATCAACAAAAAACTTGAATATGAAAAGAAATTTAGGATTGGCCTAGTTACAAAGTAAGTAGTTAAAAGGTACTCATCAGTGCTTACCAGTATCAAAAGAAAAGCTTAACTTTCATATTATGAGACTAGATTCAAAGAATCAAAAGGCAACATGAAAAGCACATAGAATACCATCTCTAATATCCTAGGCACTAAACAACACTTCCACAACCAGATAACACTCTCTAAGGATGGCCTTACACCGTCATCTGATTTAGAAATGGCGAATAAATTTAATAGCTTCTTTTCATCGGTTGGTGCTAACCATGCCAGTAAAATCCCACAGACTCACACACATATCAACACATATCTCTCGGACAGCTATCCAAACTATCTTCTCCTTTCACCAGTCAGCCCGACAGATGTTGTGTCCATCATACACACACTAAAAAACAAAGCTGGGGACATCAGTGAAATCCCATCCATTGTATACAAGAGCGCCTCCCTTGCCCTTGCGCCACCTATAGCTCTGCTGTTCAACAAATCCCTTGAGTGTCATACCTTCCCTGATATCCTTAAAAAAGCAAGAGTAACGCCAGTTCATAAAGGAGGTAATCCGGCAGACATGAATAATTATAGACCAATATCAAACCTACCCATACTATCAAGAATATTTAAAAAATTATCTACAAACAGCTCTACTCCTATCTCGTAAAATTCGACATTCTTAGCCCCTGTCAGTTTGGCATCCGCTCCCAAAAGAGTGCCAACGATGCAATTATTAGTCTCCTTGATATAATTTACTCAGCCCTTGACAAAAATGAGTTTCCGATTGGACTCTTCATTGACCTGAGAAAGGCCTTTGATACTGTTAATCACAATTACCTCTTACGTAAACTCCATCATTATGGAATCCTAGGCCATGCATTGGACTATATCCAATCCTATCATAGTGATAGACACCAATGTGTAGCCATCAATAATATAACCTCTCCCACTCTACCAATAACCGTTGGAGTGCCACAGGGCAGCATCTTGGGACCTCTTCTATTTCTTATATACATCAATGATCTGTCTAATGTCTCTAACATTCTGAAACCTATTTTGTTTGCTGATGATACTACCTTCATCTACTCTAACCCCAACCTACATACACTAAATAATGTTGTTAATAATGAACTATAAAAAGTCCACATATGGATGTCAACCAACAAACTAACACTTAACATAGAAAAGACCTACTACATCTTATTTGGAAGCAAATCTACAAATGCAATTCAGCTTCAGATAGACAATGTAAACATTAGTAATAAAAATGGTGGAAAGTTTCTCGGCCTATTCCTTGACAAGAGACTCAACTTCAGTATCCACATACAACACATAACTTAGAAAGTCTCTAAAACAGTTGGTATACTCTCCAAAATCAGATATTATGTACCTAACTCTGCTCTCATCTCTCTATATTATGCACTAATCTATCCCTATCTTAATTATGGTATCTGTGCATGGGGTTCAACCACTGTAAACCACCTCAAGTCCATCATCACCCAGCAAAAGTCTGCTATCAGAATAATAACAAATTCTGCTTTCTGACAACACTCAGCCCCCTTGTTTAACTCCCTAAACATGCTAAACATAATCTCACTCCACAAATTCTCTTCTCTGAACTATATTTACAAAACCCTGTTCTTAAATGCAAATCCGTCTCTGAAACTCTCCCTGGACAGATGTAATAGGACCCATTATCATCACACCAGAAATAAATATCTCTGATATCCCCAGAGTCAAACTTAATCTGTGTAAACACACTATGCAAATAAAGGGACCCAGTCTATGGAACTCACTCCCTAATGAATTGAAAAGCTGTCCAACTTTTGCGACATTCAAAAACAAAACTAAAAAGTACCTAATTTCAAATTCATAGTTTTTTACCTTTTGCTTTATAATTACACTGTATTGCTACCCAATCTCCCAATCCTTATGTACCCAATCTGAACATCTTTACCATTGTGATCATTGCTGTCTTCTTATATGTGCTATCAATCTGCTGTATGGTGTCTATTAATCTTGTTTAAATTACCAATCAAGTTGTCAATGTAATCAATTAGAGCTTTAATATATCAATGTGCTTTACTATACTTACTAATCTCTCATCTAATTTTTTTCTTGCAATGTATGTTATCATTTTATTAATTCTGATAGAATTTACCTACTTAAAATTATCTGTTAGATTAAGGACCTGCCCGAAACGCTGCGCGTACTAGTGGCTTTACAAGATTGTAAATATTATGCTATGTATTCTCACAAACCCAATGTACCTTCTCGTATATAAATAAATAAATAAATTAAATAAATAAATAAATCGTAGAGAACCTTGATTTTCCTGGTCACATCTTAATGGGGACTGATTTTCCGTCTCGATTTGATTATTCCTTGTCTGCTCAAAAAGGGGCTAGGAACAGCAGGTTGCAGTTGGGTCAGAGTTCCTACCCAGTGGAGATGATCGACCATCCCCCAGTTGTAGCTTCAATTACGAGGACGCAAATATATAATGCGCACTATCCAAAATTGATTTTTAAGTCTCTTCCAGACACATTTAAAAGGTCTTGTGCATTGCATGCATTGACCAAACAGAGTTGCCCACCACATTGTTAAATTTATTAAAGTAGCCGTGGGACATCACATACAACCAGGTACCATCCTTCAGATGGCTGGGAGATGTGATACTTTATTAATTCCTCGTCATTTACCTGGTTGATGCGGTTCTGGGAGTTCTTCTACTCCCCAAGCCCGGCCCGAGGCCAGGCTTGACTTGTGAGAGTTTGGTCCACCAGGCTGTTGCTTGGAGCGGCACGCAGGACCACATACCCACAACAGCCCGGTTGGTCCGGCACTCCTTGGAGGAATAAATCTAGTTTCCTCTTGAAGATGTCCACGGTTGTTCCGGCAATATTTCTTATGCTCGCTGGGAGGGTATTGAACAACTCTGATGTTTATACAGTGTTCTCTGATTGTGCCTATGGCACCTCTGCTCTTCACTTGTTCTATTCTGCATTTTCTTCCATATCGTTCACTCCAGTACGTTGTTATTTTACTGTGTAGATTTGGTACTTGGCCCTCCAGTATCTTCCAGGTGTATATTTTTTTATATCTCTCTCGTCTCCTTTCTAGTGAGTACATTTGGAGAGCTTTGAGACGATCCCAATAATTTAGGTGCTTTATCGCTTCTATGCGTGCCGTATATGTTCTCTGTATTCCCTCTATTTCAGCAATCTCTCCTGCTCTGAAGGGGGAAGTGAGTACTGAGCAGTACTCAAGACGGGACAACACAAGTGACTTGAAGAGTACAACCATTGTGATGGGATCCCTGGATTTGAAAGTTCTCGTAATCCATCCTATCATTTTTCTGGCTGACGCAATATTTGCTTGGTTATGCTCCTTAAACGTTAGGTCGTCTGACATCATTATTCCCAAATCCTTTACATGCTGTTTTCCTACTATGGGCACATTTGATTGCGTTTTGTACTCTGTATTATGTTTAAGGTCCTCATTTTTACCGCGCCTGAGTACCTGGAATTTATCACTGTTAAACATCATGTTATTTTCTGATGCCCAGTCGAAAACTTTATTAATATCAGCTTGAAGTTTTTCAATGTCTTCAGCAGAGGTAATTTTTATACTGATTTTTATGTCATCTGCAAAGGATGATACGAAGCTGTGACTTGTATTTTTGTCTATATCTGATATGAGAATAAAGAAAAGCAGCGGTGCAAGGACTGTACCCTGAGGTACAGAGCTTTTCACTGCACTTGGACTAGATTTTATATGGTTGACAGTTACTCGCTGAGTCCTGTTTGACAGAAAACTGAGTATCCAGCGTCCTACTTTACCGGTTATTCCCATTGACTTCATTTTGTGTGCTATCACGCCATGGTCACATTTATCGAAAGCCTTTGCGAAGTCCGTGTATATCACATCAGCATTCTGTTTTTCCTCTAATGCCTCAGTGACTTTGTCGTAGTTCTCAAGTAGCTGTGAGAGGCACGATCTTCCCGCTCGAAATCCATGTTGGTCTGGGTTGTGAAGGTCATTGGTCTCCATGAAATTGGTGACCTGACTCCTAATCACTCTCTCAAATACTTTTATTATGTGCGATGTTAGTGCAACTGGTCTATAATTCTTTGCCAATGCTTTGCTCCCTCCCTAGTGTAGAGGGGCTATGTCTGCTAATTTAAGTGCATCTGGTATCTCCCCCGTGTCCAAGCTCTTCCTCCACACTATACTGAGTGCCTGTGCTACCGGCACTTTGCATTTCTTTATAAATATTGAATTCCATGAGTCTGGACTTAGGGCCGAGTGCATGGGCATGTTTTCAATTTCTCTTTCAAAGTTTAGTGCGCTCGTGTTGATATCAGTTATATTTACAAGGGTTTGAATACCCCGCATAAAGAAATTGTCTGGATCTTCCACCTTCATGTTGTTTATTGGAGTGCTAAACATGTCCTCATACTGCTTTTTTAGGATTTCACTAATTTCTTTGTCATCCTCAGTGTATGAACATTCACTTGTACGAATAGGTCCAATACTGGCAGTGGTTTTTGCTTTTGATTTCGCATATGTGAAGAAGTATTTTGGATTTTTCTTTATTTCCTGAATTGCTTTCTGTTCTAACTGCCTTTCTTCAGTCTCATATGAGTGTTTCAATTTCCGCTCGATTTCTTCAATCTCCCTATTTAAATTATTCCTTCTTTGACGGGAAATTCTTGTCTGCATAAGCAGTTCCGTTATTTTTTTCCTGCGTTTATAGTGTCGTCTGCGTTCTCTTTCTACGTTGGACCTCTTTCTGGCTTTCCTCAAAGGAACATGTTTCAGACAGACTTGATACGCTTCCGAAGTCAGTTTTTCTATTCCTTCTGTAGGACTTGTATTACTTAAAACAGTTTCCCATGAAATGTTTGTAAGTTCCCTGTTTATTATCTCCCAGTCTATCCTTTTAATATTAAAATTGAATTTACTGAATAGCCCCTCTCGCTTTATCAACGTTTTAGGTCTATTCTGAGTATTGATGGTCGTTTGCACTTCAATGAGCTTGTGATCTGAGTATGTGGTATCTGATATCGTAATGTCTCTGATAATATCTTCATTGTTCGTAATGACCAGATCTAGAATATTTTCATTTCTCGTTGGCTCCGATATCTGCTGATTGAGTGAAAATTTGTCACAGAATCTAAGTAGTTCTCTAATCTCTGGTTGGTTAGGTCCCGATAGATTTCCTGGTATAATATTATTGTTTGCTATTCTCCACCTGAGACTAGGCAAGTTGAAGTCACCTAGGAAGATATCAGGTATCGGGTTCTCCAAATTATCAAGGCTATTCTCTATTTTGTTTATCTGTTCTGTGAATTCCTCAGCCGTTGCATCTGGCGGTTTGTATGTTAGAATAATCACTAAATTTATTTGCTCTATTTTTAATCCCAGTACCTCTACCACCTCATTCGTAACGTTTAGGAGCTCCGAGCATACAAGGTCTTCCCTAATATACAGACCCACTCCTCCATGTGACCTAATTTTCCTATCACATCTGTATAGGTTATATCCTGGAATCCAGATCTCACTGTCCAACAATTCCCCTGCATGGGTTTCTGTGAAAGCTCCAAATACTGCATTTGACTCCGTGAGGAGGCCATTTATGAACTGTACTTTGTTGTTTGTTCTTGTTTTCAGTTCTTGTATGTTGACAAAGATGAATAAGGTTACTCTATTAGTGATAGTTTGACTGGGGGACTTTTTTTGGCAAACCCATTATGCGTGGACATATTGAGTTTGTTCTGACCAGTACTGATTGTTGTAGGGCAGTTGCCTGTCGTAGTTGTAGTTCCCTTTCGGTGGGTAATTGTATCTGTAATTCTGGTATGCAAGTGGATCTGGCATCCAGTTCCATACACTCTCCATGCTCCTCCTTTTGAATTCTCTTTCGGTCTGGTATAAAAAATTTATCGAGTTTAATCCAAATTCATTATCCTGCTTGCCACTCTTTATGTAGCGTTCCGTGCCTTTTACGTGAAAGTGTGGGCAGCTGAGGTCATAGCATTTTCTGTCCTCCAGTGAGGTTTGGCACATGTCAGGATGGAAAAACCTACACATTGATCCAAATCGACACTCACCTTTCCTAAGCATATTTAAACATTTTTTAGGATGTTGGTAACAGCATTCTAATCCTTTCTTATTACCAGCATATCTATGTCTGCATATGCCCTTTGCATAAAATTTGCGTCTGTCTGTCTTTCTGTTCTGACTCGCTCTATCGGAAACCGTCGTAGTGTCTGTACCTATCGAGCTGTCAGTGCTGTCTGGTACACTTTCTAGTTTACTGTCATCTACATCCGGGCCTACTGAGTCAGAGTTTACAACTTCCTGAGTTTCAGCCTCAGTTTCATCCCTGACTATAGCCTCCGCCCCTTGTATATTAGAATTATTGTTGTTCCTTTCCCACTCCTTCTGGATGGCTGGTAGGCTTTCAATGAATGATGTTTTCCGATCATGCGTCATGTTATCTAGAAGGTTTTTTAGGATATTCCAAGCTGGCAGGTCATTTTTACACACCCAGAGCAAGTGGCCAGCTCTCAGTGCCGTAGTGTTACTCACTCCTGTACAATTTAATTGTAGTGCTCGATAAAGGTGCACTCATTTCAGTGGTCAATCTTTCACATAAGACTTTTCGCTTCAGGGGAGGTGATAGGGTATCTCAGGGAACCATGGTGGAGGACACAAATCTTTCACCATGAGTCAGCCGAGATGCCAACCGTCACTGCACAATGTAGTGCATTAAACATGATAGAGAATAAAACACCATCCAAAGTACAGTATGAGACGAGGAATGTTGCACGTAATATAGAAGAGCTAGAAAAATTAATTTCGGCACTTGATTTGCAACATGTTACACAGGCGGATAAGAAGGCACTGAGAGGAGTTTTGAGGAAATTCCCGTAAATTATTTGCGACAGAGGATGACCAGATTGGTCTCGTTGATAAGATTGAGCACACCATTCCAACTGGTGATCATTTCCTCGTGTACACGAGACAGAGGAGGTTGCCGGAACAGGCAAAGGACATTATCAGGGAGGAGTGCCAGAAAATGTTGAGACAGGGCGTGATAGAGCCTAGTACGTCACCTTGGCTCTCTCCTGTTGTGTTAGTTCGGAAACCGGACGGTAGTTATCGTTTCTGTGTTGACTACCGGAAGGTGAACGAATTAACTAAGGGTGATGTGTATCCGTTGCCCCGAATACAGGAGATAATAGATCAATTTGGTGCTGCAAAGTATTTCTCAACTCTTGACGCGAAATCGGCGTATTGGGCGATTCCGGTGGCGGAACAGGATAGGGATAAAACTGCATTCTCGGATGGTAGGCACACTTATCAATTCCGTAGGATGCCGTTTGGTTTAAAGACAGCGCCTTCGTCGTTTCAGAGGGCCATCAACTTCATACTCAGCCCGGTCCTGGGTAGGCATTCTTTAGCGTACATGGATGATTATGTGATATATTCCAGGACGTTTGAGGAACCACCTACGGGACTTAACTGAGACTTTGACGTTGTTAGATTAGGCAGGGTTCAAGCTTAGCGTTCAAAAATGCACCCTGGCGGCCCAGAAATTCAAATTTCTGGGGTTCCAGGTGTGCCCAGACGGTATCCGACCTGACCCAGACTCTTGCCGTGCCTTTGCTGATGTGCCTACTCCAAGGGCAGCAAAGGACGTGAGGTTTTTGGGGGCGGCCGGATATTTTCGACGTCATATTGAAGGTTTCGCTGGCATTTCAGCGAACAATGACAAAGAAAAATGCGAAGTTTGTGTGGAAATCCGAACATGACGAAGCCTATCGAAAACTGAAGGACCAACTAATTACGACACCGGTATTGGCTATTCCTGACTTCGAGAAAGAGTGGGAGGTGCACACTGACGCCAGCGGTATAGCTATTGGCGGGTGCTTAATTCAGCAAGATGTGGATAACTTACCCCATCCGGTAGCCTATTTCAGTAGGAAGGTCAAAGGTCCTGAAGTTCGTTATTCAACTACGGATCGAGAGGCACTGGCAGTAGTAGAATCAGTTAGGTATTTCGAGCCTTACCTATTTCAGCGGCACTTTGCAATTTACACAGACCATCGAGCGTTAACACACATATATAAGAAGCGAACAAAATGCCCACGAATGTCACGCTGGTCTCACGAACTTTCAGCCCACTCATTCCAGATTTTGTACAAGCCTGGTCCAGCACATGTTGTGCCAGATACGATAAGTAGAAACATAGCGTCAATTAAAGTTAACGAAAATATTGAAACCATTCCATCAGATAAAATGAGAGAATACCAGATGAGCGAGCCTAGATGGAAAGAAATTATTGAGTACTTAGAATGAGGAAAATACCCAAAAAAGAAAAAGAATTTACCTATTCATGATTTTGAGATGAAACAGGGCGTCCTGTATTACGTTAATAGCCAGAATGATAGGGCAGTATTTCAGCTAGTTATTCCGGACGCGTTGCGGTCATCAGCGTTAAAGCTTGCGCATGCATCTAAAATTGCAGGGCATCCGGGGGTCTTTAAAACCCACTTAAAGGCAAAGTCTCTATTTTATTTCCCAGGGTTACTTTCTGAAGTAATCCAATACGTGAAGTCGTGCAATCGTTGCCAGAGAAGGAAAGGCACCCTTCAGGTACAAGCCCCACTTCAGGAATTTCCTGAAATTCGTGAATCTTTAGATCGTGTGGGGGCCGATTTGATTGATTTACATCACAGTCATTCAGGGAATAGATACGTGTTGGTGCTGGTCGACCATCTGTCTAGGTACACTACACTAGTTGCATTACCTCAGAAGGATTCTCGTACGGTTGCAGATGCGTTCTTGCGTAAGTTCGTTACTGTATTCGGACTTCCTAAAGTTTTAGTCTCTGACTGGGGTCAAGAATTTAATGGAAATATATTTAGGGAAGTTTGTAAAATTTTAGAGACAACTTCGGCTTTTACAACAGCCTACCACCCACAAGCAAACGGAATGACGGAACGAACTAATCGTTCAGTCAAGGATATGTTTGTAATCCTTGCTGAACATGACGCGAACTCTTGGGATGAACACCTACCCTATGTTCAATTAGCCTTGAATACTGCTATCCACCAATCGATTAACACCCAACCCCTACATTTGTTTACTGGTAATTCTTGCAATTTCCCCTCAGGTCTGCTTAACAGACATAATATTGCATAACGGGAGGACTATCCTTCAGAGGTCCTTGGAAAAATGAGAAATGCATGGAATATTGCAGCTGAAGCGTCCAAGAAGGCACGGAATCGGTATGCTCATTTTTATGACAAGAAAGTGCGCCCTCTTGAGTTGAAGGAAGAAAGCCTCGTATTGAGAGTGAATGAGGCTGCGCCCGTCAATCAGAGTAGGAAACTAGCTCCGAGGTGGCGAGGTCCATATACAGTAATTAAAAGGGCGGGTCCGGTTAATCTAGTTATAAAAGGAGTATTCGAGGACCAGGTGGAAAGGACAATTCATATAAATAAATTGAAACAATATCATGCTAGAGAGGAATTAGAACTGCCTTCAGCGGGTCTAGTTCCTGACTCAGCAGTGCTGACTCATGGCTTCACCAACGAGTCAGGTGATGAGGATGACCCTCTGTCATCGCTCGTCAATAGTCAGGTGCAGTCTCGCCACCCTATGGTGACGAGATCTCGCGCTATACAGTAAAGTAACATCCTTGGTTAGTATAATTTAGTATTCATTAGATTTTCCTGTAGAGGCAATGAGATGAACTATTACTATACTTAACTCGGGTAGCAGCTTTTACCGTGCTCTGGGGTTCCACCTCCACCAAACCCAGAGTATATCTATGCTTCCGCTGTGTTGTGTCTGTCTGTTCCCAGGTCTGATTGGTACACCAACCCAGTTGTTCCAGCCACACCTGAACCCTTGTCTGTAAAGACAGAGGGGGAGGCACGTTACACAAAGCCCTCCCCCCACCAGACCCAGTAACCCATACATCAGTTACTTTGGGGATGAGTGACTGTCCAAGAGTCACCCGGCCAACGCCTCACGTCACCAACGAGGTTGTCAGGGCCAGCGAGCTGTCCACATATAGCAGTCACCGGAGGTGCCATACAACGCCGGGGTAGCTGTCTCGAGATCACCACTACCCACCTGCTGCGTCATCAAGACTGCAGCCATTCCAGCAGTGTTGGAGGAGTGGTCAACAAAATGGAAAGCAAATAGCAGTACTCAAGAGTTTCGTCGGAGGATTAATGATTACGTCATCTGAAGCAACAGGTAAGCGGAACTAAGGCGGTCACAGGTGGAAGGCACGGTCTCCCTACAGAGTTCCGGGACTCGCCATAGAAGGTCGCAAAATTGCCTCCTTTGACCTAAAGTCGGTGGTACGAGGGTATACACAGTTGGTGTTTATGGCCTAGTAACCTGGTGACATCAAGAAACGCCTGAGATGACGTGAGCAATGATGGAAGATGAGATTCACCTGTTCTGCAAACAAGCAATCCGCCTCTACGACCCTCTGACACCACTTCTGTTACGAGACACCGTTGGTACATCCAGTCCTTCTCTGCTGTGGTCATCTGCGCCATTGAGTTTAACATCAAGACTGCCGTGTGAACTGTGACTGATATGAAGGCGTGTGGACTGTCGAGAGCCAGATCAAGGGCCGAAGGAACTGTATTCTACAGCTGTCACTTGGCATTCCGCTCTACTACACTTTGTCGTCATTTAAGAGTACCGGAGTGGAGTACAAGAGGACCAGGTATTGACGTCTACGCATGGGAGAAGCAAGATCGACACCGTCATCGTCAGCGACTACATTCAGCGTCCATCAGCATTGATTTTTTTTAATTACTAAATATGAACATTTGGTGAAAAAGATAAAGTTCGCTCTGTACACCTATGTAACGTAAATCTGGACACTTTTGTTAAAATGTTGAAAAACAGATTTAGAATCACAATAATTTTGTGTAAATGTTCTAAAAACAGATTTAAAATAAATATTATTCTGGTATAATGATATATGAAAATTCTATTCTATAAATTGGTCAGTAAATAAAATCAAAGCCTCCTGTGTAATTGTCTAAGCCCAGAACAAACGGTTATGGAAAATATTGTGTGCTATTTTTTATTTTCAGAATGTTTGAACACAGGAGAGGCGGACCAATATAAACATTGACAGTCTTACAGTGAGTGCGGACACTTGGCTGTACAGCCAGCTGAAACCTGTGATATAGTTATAGTAGGAATTTTTTATATATATTTTAGATACATGTAATAAAAACTAGGTGTGTTCCTCAGCATGTCAAGGTTGACATTGATTGGGGACTGGATAGTACACGGATGTGAACTTAGTAGAGTTCAGTGGTACGCTCCTGGATGATTGAAAGTTCAGTCGGTAGATATCAATTTTTATGTTTCTTGTTGAGCACGGTGTGTCCGGCTCTAGGGGACGCATGAGGTTGGCTAATGAAGAGCCAAGGGATTTTAATAGCTAGTCTTTGCTGTTAGATTAGGGACATTTTATTTAGCTATGTCAGTAAGTGTAGGATGTATGTTTCCTGATGCTGGAGGATTGCTGTCAGTTGACAGCCGAGACATTTATGAACTTGAACATGTTTATTGTGATGATGTTGGACAATCTGATGATTGTCACATTTTCTTAGTTAGGTTAGCTTTTGTTTGTGGCATGAGTTGAGTTTATTGAGGATTCGTTACTTTTAGAGGTAAAATTAACAAAGTTTACTAAGTTGCTTGTGCGGGGGTGTTGTAACAAACTAGATTGTTGTAGAAATGATCCAGGATGTTCTCTCTACGCATGGGAGAGTGGGAAGTTGGATCACGTGTAGGGACCTGACTTAGAGCAGGAGCATCCCCTGGGGATTGGCGGTTGAGATACAAAATGACTGACGCCTTTGTCTCATAGTTTCGTATAATGAATTATTCTACAGTATTCAGTAATTTAGAGAAATTAGTCTTCATTCAAATTGTATAGTATTACTGTTTATAGTATCGAGAGTATCTTGATTGTTAGAATAATAAGCAAGTCACCATCAGTGACGTCACGAGCTGGGACTATGCCTTGGCGCAGAGTGACCTCAGCGGTCACAGGTCATCAGAGTTTCCACGTTCAGTATTTCTCAAAGGTCAAATAGCCATTTTGTAATCGGAAATAGCTCTTCCCTAAGATGCTTGTGTAATTAACTTCAGTTAAAAGAATTCAACCATCTGGGGTCGTTTAGTACAACAGAGATTAGTTGTTCAACTTAAACCCTACGAGTAAACATAGTAAGCCCAAGGCCTAGGGATACCCTACCCTGGCTTCTGTGTAGAACAGAGTGGGCGGGAAGAGTCAGAGTGTGGAACAAGCAGCGACTCGGGAAGGTGACCTCTATCCACCTCTCCCCTAGACCAGCACCACCACCGCTGGTCGACATAAAAGGTATAGTTGCTATGGTTTTGAGTATAGGAAGTTAGTCATCTCATTGCCTTTTAAGCCAGGGAGTGTTCAGCCAGGGAGTGCTTTGAATTAGATTTTGTTTAGTTTTGAATAAACCATTATGCTAGTAAATTGCCTTTTTATTATTTCCATTTTTATGTACTATTATTTACATGTCCTTGGCCACGTGGTGCCCACGAGACCGAGTTGAGTTGGGCTGCAGATTCTAACACTGAGTAAGAATTCATTATCCCTTTGATTTTTAATAATTCCGCACTTTAACGTTAGTCATTCCTCCCATATTTAACTCGTTGGGGATCAAGCCCCATGGTTAATTGATTAGCATAATCGAACCAGACCTCGGGTATTGCTCAGTGGTAATGGTCTGGTGGTGGCAGCGCAAGGCGATTCTAGAGTTTTGCTAGAAGTCTATTTTCACATCATAAGGGTTGTAAAATCTTAAGCCGGTCAAACGGCTTAAAACCCCGTGGCGTGGGATTCGGCTAGAGTAATAGCTCTGGGGTCCCTTGGTTTGAAGAAAGTTGAATAAGAATACGGAGGGGGTAGAAGAAAGAAGGAACGAACTCCCCTCCCCCCCCCCCCGTGTTACAAGGGGACTGAGGGTGGGTGAGACACTGAGGGTGGGTAAGGAGGCTGAGGGTGGGTGAGACACTGAGGGTGGGTAAGGAGGCTGAGGTTGGGTGAGGGGGCTGAAGGTGGGTGAGGGACTGAGGGTGCGTGAGGGGCTGAGGTCCGGATGGGTAAGGTGCTGAGGGAGGGTGAGGCGCTGAGAGTGGGTGAGGGAATGAGGGTCAGGGGGAGCAACCACCCCCACTGTGGAAAACTCCCTGCAGGAGAGACAGCAGATGGTAAATCAGAGACACAAGCATCCTCAGCTGGAGGCACATGGACCTCTGCCACCACCCTTACATGCGAAAGCGACGCATCTGGAACCTCCCCGTCGGAGGTGTCGTGTCGGAAGAGAGACAGTCGCTGAAGTCCCCAACATCGGCCCACGCTGAAGAACGGCGAGACTGCTAGGACACCAGCTGCACACCATCAGACTCAGAGGCAGTCAGAAGCACGGGCAACATGGGTCGGGAGCACAGATGCACGCCACAGAACGGAAGCAGCCTCTACCACAGGGGGGAGGGCCACCGATCATGGCTTAAAGTTCTCTACTTCTAAGACTTGTGCCATGACTTTTACGCGGAAACGGGTCGTTCTTCGTCCCTCTTTGTCACTTTATGGTCATCCCCTTGAGTACAAAGATTCTGCGAAGCTTTTGGGGTTATTCATTGACACTCGTTTGTCTTGGTCTCCCCATATCTCTTATCTCCGTGTTGAGTGCTCTAAGGCCCTTACCCTCCTTCGGGTCTTGTCCCATACTTCTTGGGGGGGGCAGATAGGCGCACTCTCCTTTCTTTACATTCCTCTCTCATCCTGTCTAAGCTCGATTATGGTTGCCCTGCTTACTCGTCTGCTTCTCCTTCTAGTCTTCGCCGTCTTGATGCTTTGCACCATACTGGGTTGCGCCTCAGTTCTGGTGCCTTTCGTTCGACTCCCGTCCTTAGCTTGTATGTTGACACTGGCTTCCTGTCTCTCCAAGACCGCCGTGATCGCTACTGTCTTCGCTATCTTGCGCGGTCCTTACAACATCCTTCCTCTCGCCTCTGTCGTGCTTTAACTTTTACCCCTCCTGCGGTTTCTGTTCCTCTTCACCACCTCCCTCTTTCTGTCCGGTTATCTCGCCTACAGGTCTCTCTTTCCGTTCGTATTTCTAATGTTTCTCCTCGTGTTGTTCCTTCTTTGCCCCCGTGGAGAGTCCCTCTTCCGCGGTTTTGTACATCCTTGACCCGTATCACTAAAGCTTTTACCCCTCCTACGGTTCTAAAACGCCTTTTCCTTGAGCACTTTTCTTCTCACTCCCGCTCCGTTTCTGTCTTCACCGATGGGTCTAAGTCTGCGGACGGTGTTGGCTACTCTGTTCTTTTTCCTGATCGCACTTATATGTGTCGCTTACCTCCGGAGACTAGCATCTTTACAGTGGAGCTTTATGCTATTCTCTATGCTCTTCGTCTCCTGCTTTCTCGTTGTCAGTCTTCCTTTGTAGTTGTTGTTGACTCTCGTGGTGCCCTCATGGCTCTCGGGTCCTTTAATCCGGTTCATCCAGTAGTTGTCGAGATCCAGCATTGGCTGTTTCTTGTTCACAGTAAATTTAAGTCGGTTGAGTTTTATTGGGGTCCCAGCCCTATTGGTGTGTCTTTAAATGAGCGTGCGGATGCTGCTGCCAAGGAAGCTGTCCGCTCTTGTCCCATCTCTCGTAAAGGTATTCCGTATTCCGACTTACCTGGTTATCCATTCCTCCGTCCTTACCCGTTGGCAGGCTTCTTGGTTGTCTGTTACTGGTAACAAACTACGTACTCCTAAATGTTGTGTTTCCTCGTGGCCGTCCTCCTTCCACCGTAACCGGCGGTGGGAAACAGCTCTGGCGAGGTTGTGTATTGGCCATACTCGCTTAACCCATGGTCACTTAATGGAGCGCCGCCCTGCTCCTTATTGTCCTAGTTGCATTGTCCCTCTTACGGTCGTGCATGTGCTTCTTGAATGTCCTGACTTCCAGGATGAGCGTGTGCCTTGCTTTCCGACCGCCCCTCGTGGTCACCTGTCCCTCAATAGAATTCTTGGCGACTCGGATATTTTTTATATTGTTCGCCTTATGCGTTTTTGTTTTCGTACTGGCATCCTTGGTGATATTTAGCGCCCTCTGATTATTTTGCGCATTTGATGGTGCTACATAGCCTTCCCGGTTTGGTGCCTTCTTTTGATAATTACTTACTTTACCACAGGGGGGAACCAGGCCCAACACAGCAGGATACCTCGCACCCTCCCCCTCCACCATCACGGCTGGGGCACATGGCAAAGACAACGCGACAGGCGCAGCAGCAGGAGAGGACGAAGATGGTGACAACAGGCAAGGAAGAACCACGGGATCACTAGGGACATCAACCAGGGCAGGAAGAGCACCCGACAGCGACCCAACCTCTGGTGGAGAGGCAACAGCAACAGGAGGTGCAACACGGGGGAGCATTTCAGCAGCCAAAGAGGCGTCCATATCCGTAGCCACCGAAGCTTCCTTCACAGGGAGCGGCGAGAAGTCCTCCTCACAGAAGAGGTTGACAGGCGCAACGGCAGGCGCGGAGCATCCAGCAGCCCGATGGCCCAAGAGGCCACAACGATAACATGTACAAGGCTGGCGGGCATAAAACACCCTAACGTAACAATCCAGGAGCTTCACTGAGGATGGAATGTCTGCCCGCAGCCTCATTCCCAGGGTGCGAATGTTCAACCGCACACCCTTAAGCATGCTTAAGGAGAGCAGGGGCAACCACACACTGACAACAGCTCCAAACTGGCTGAAATAACGCTGCAGCACCCCCTGCACCGGTACACCACCTCCGTCGTAAACTTGACAATCACCCTGCGGCCAGTCACCAGTTCAGTGCCATAAACGTCCACCACAGGCACCCACAGCATTTTACACAGCACTAACCCCACCTCAGGATAGCCAGCTCGATCAGAAAACTCGAGGCCCACAACAAGGGGGATAGGGGGCACCCCATGGCGCCGACACGCCAAACAGCACCCTCCCTCTCACAGCTCCAGTTAGCAACCAACCCGTCCTCGACTCAAGTCCATTACATTCAGCGGTCAACCCCACAGACGCATTCATATATTTTAACATGCTGTTCATTCAAAACGGGAATTTTCTCAAGTATAAATTAATATTATAATATATTAGCATATTGTGTATAAATAGGCATAGGTTAGGTTAGGTTAGGTGTTTAGGTTCTGTTGGTGATTATTTGTATTTGTAGTACGTGGGTGAAGCATTTACAGCGTTGTGGTTCGAACAAAATTCGTCAGTGAAACACTTGTTCCGGATATGTTCGAACGTCAGCAGTTGTGAGTCTCGTGTAAACCGCTTTTCATTCATAAACAGGGGGTTTGGCGGGTTCATGGAATCACTTTTGGATCTTTGTTTGGAGGACGGGCTGTAGCAACTGGCAGGTCAGGCGAGCACGTCTGAACCCCCTGGTGACCAACGAGGCAATCAGTCAGGCTGTTTCTAACTAATAGTTTACAACAGTATTTCCGTAACTAAACAATATATATATATATAAAAGTTTCAAGCCCTTGACCATATTTTCAATCCCAGAAAAATATGGAAAACATAATGCATTCTTTGGGCGATTTTTTTCACTGCATATATTACTATAATATGTACGACGTGCACGACGTTCAAATTGTAATTTGAACACTAGCAGTGGTTTATATAACTTAGGTAACCATTTTTGATAGATCAATTAAAGGGAGATTTGAGTAGAATCATTGATACACATTTGTCTCACTAATTCATTGTATATATATTTACAATCTTATGCTATTATTATCCATGAATGGGCTTATGCAAGCTCTTATTTTGTGTGCCCATAAACCATTAGTGAGTATAAATGAGAGTTGCCTCGTATGGGCCAATAGGCCTTCTGCATTTCTTACACGGTTCTTATTTATATCCACCTAATTCCCATTTATTTTTCATTGTACCTCCCCCTCCCCATCTGGCCCGTTGGCGCCGTGAGGGGACTTGGTGATCAGCTGCCGGAGTGTGATGCTCCATGGGACAGTTCTCTGCTCTTTTGTGGTCTTGTGCTCCTGCTGCTGTCTTCTCCAATTATGTCGAATCACTTTTCCTTTTCCTTATGTTTCGTTTTTCTCCCCCCTCTTCTCCTATCTACTTGTTGTTTCCTGCCGACCTTTTGCTTGTTTTGGTTATTCCTTTGGACTTCTTCTATTTTGATGCCCGGGTGCTTGAGGAGGCATACTCTTGCACCCGTAGAACTGTAGTACCCAACGTCGAGAGCGAGGGGTAACCTTTTATTGTCAATCCTTCTTTCGTCACTGAGCCCGATCTCGACAGACTGACGGTTTTTAAGGTGGCATTTGTGAGGCGTATACTCACGACGCCTGACCACACTTATGTGTCTCCTTCCTTCGAATGTTCATATTGAGTAATTAAAAAAAATCAATGCTGATGGACGCTGAATGTAGTCGCTGACGATGACGGTGTCGATCTTGCTTCTCCCATGCGTAGACGTCAATACCTGGTCCTCTTGTACTCCCATCCGGTACTCTTAAATGACGAACCACATATAGCTGCTGTCCACATATAGCTGCTGTCCACATATAGCAGTCACCGGAGGTACCATACAACGCCGGGGTAGCTGTCTCGAGGTCACCACTACCCACCTGCTGCGTCATCAAGACTGCAGCCATTCTAGCAGTGTTGGAGGAGTGGTCAACAAAATGGAAAGCAAATAGCAGTACTCAAGAGTTTCGCCGGAGGATTAATGATTACGTCATCTGAAGCAACAGGTAAGCGGAACTAAGGCGGTCACAGGTGGAAGGCACGGTCTCCCTACAGAGTTCCGGGACTCGCCAATCTTGTGCTAATCTTGCCAGTAAAATCCCACAGACTCAGACACATATTAACACACATTTCTCAGGCAGCTATCCAAACTCTCTTCTCCTTTCACCAATCAGCCCGGCAGATGTTGTGTCCATCATACATTCTCTAAAAACCAAGGCAGGGAACACCAGTGAAATTCCGACCATTGTGTACAAGAGAGCCTCCCATGCCCTTGCCCCACCCATAGCACTACTGTTCAACAAATCTATAGAGTATCACACCTTCCCTGATATCCTCAAAAAAGCAAGAGTAACGCCAGTCCATAAAGGAGGCAATCCGGCGGACATAAACAATTATAGACCAAAATCAAATCTACCCACTCTATCAAAAATATTTGAAAAAATTATTTACAAACAGCTCTATTCCTACCTCGTAAAATTCGACATACTCAGCCCCTGCCAGTTTGGCTTCCGGTCCCAAAAGAGCACCAATGATGCAATCATTAGTCTCCTTGACATTATCTGCTCAGCCCTTGACAAAAATGAGTTTCCGATTGGACTCTTCATTGACCTAAGAAAAGCCTTTGATACTGTTAATCACAACTACCTCTTACTTAAACTCCAGCATTATGGAATCAGAGGCCTTGCCCTTGACTACATCCGATCCTATCTTAGTGACAGACACCAATATGTAACCATCAATGATACAACTTCTTCCACTCTACCAATTACCGTTGGAGTGCCACAGGGCAGCATCTTAGGACCTCTTCTATTTCTTATATATATAAACGATCTGCATAATGTCTCTAATATTCTCAAACCTATATTGTTTGCTGACGATACTACCCTTATCTATTCAAACCTCAACCCCCACACACTAAATAATGTTGTGAATAATGAATTAAAAAAAGTCCACTTATGGATGTCAACGAACAAACTAACATTAAACATCGAAAAGACTTACTACATCTTATTTGGAAGCAAATCATCAAATGCAATTCAGCTACAGATAGACAACATTAACATCAGTAATAAAAATGATGGCAAGTTTCTTGGCCTATTCCTAGACAAGAGACTCAACTTCAGCACCCACATTCAACACATAACTAAGAAATTCTCTAAGACATTTGGTATACTCTCCAAAATCAGATATTATGTTCCTAACTCTGCTCTCCTCTCACTATATTATGCACTAATCTACCCCTATCTTAATTATGGTATCTGTGCATGGGGGTCTACCACTGCAAACCACCTTAAGCCCATCATCACACAGCAAAAATCTGCTATCAGAATTATAACTAACTCTGCTTTCAGACAACACTCAGCTCCCTTGTTTAAATCCCTAAACTTGCTAAATATTAACTCCCTCCACACATTCTCTTGTGTCAACTACATTTACAAAACCCTGTTCTTAAATGCAAACCATGCTCTGAAACTCTCCCTGGACAGATGTAATAGGACCCATTATCACCACACCAGAAATAAATATCTCTTTGATATCCCCAGGGTCAAACTTAATCTGTGTAAACACTCTATGCAAATTAAGGGACCTAGTCTATGGAACTCACTCCCTAGTGAATTGAAAAACTGTAAAACTTTTGCCTTATTTAAAAGCAAAACCAAAAAGTACCTAACTTCATCTATTTAGTTTCCTACACTGAGCTTTAAATTTGCTCTGTACCTAGTGTTACCCAATCTCCTAATTTTTATGTAATATCAAACAACCTTATCATTGTGTTCATTGCTGTCTTCTTTTATGTGCTAGCCATATGCTGTATTGTGACTACCAATTTTTGTCATCTACCATTCAAGCTGTCATTGCAATCAATCTTATATTGTTTCTGCTGTATTGTGCCTACCAATTTGTTGTCAACTACCATTTTAAGCTGTCATTGCAATCAATCTTAGCTACCTATGTGCTTTAATATACTGTACCTACAATTTTCTCTCATCTTCTTTTTTTTTTTTTTTTTTTTTTTTTCATTTCATGTAATCTGTTATCATTTTTTTGTCTATAAATTTTGCAAGTATATACCTCCTTAAAATTTTCTTAGATTAAGGACCTGCCCGAAACTCTGCGCGTGCTAGTGGCTTTACAAGACTGTAATTACCATATTTGTATCCTCACATTCCTTATGTACATTCTTGTATATGCATAAATAAATAAAATAAATAAATAAGGTCGCAAAATTGCCTCCTTTGGCCTAAAGTCGGCGGTACGAGGGTATACACAGTTGGTGTTTACGGCCTAGTAACCTGGTGACATCAAGAAACGCCTGAGATGACGTGAGCAATGATGGAAGATGAGATTCACCTGTTCTGCAAACAAGCAACCCGCCTCTACGACCCTCTGACACCACTCCTGTTACGAGACACTGTTGGTACATCCGGTCCTTCTCTGCTGTGGTCATCTGCGCCATCGAGTTTAACATCAAGACTGCCGTGTGAACTGTGACTGATATGAAGGCGTGTGGACTGTCGGGAGCCAGATCAAGGGCCGAAGGAACTGTATTCTACAGCTGTCACTTAGCATTCCGCTCTACTACACTTTGTCGTCATTTAAGAGTACCGGATGGGAGTACAAGAGGACCAGGTATTGACGTCTACGCATGGGAGAAGCAAGATCGACACCGTCATCGTCAGCGACTACATTCAGCGTCCATCAGCATTGATTTTTTTTAATTACTCAATATGAACATTTGGTGAAAAAGATAAAGTTCGCTCTATACACCTATGTAACGTAAATCTGGACACTTTTGTTAAAATGTTGAAAAACAGATTTAGAATCACAATAATTTTGTGTAAATGTTCAAAAAACAGATTTAAAATAAATATTATTCTGGTATAATGATATATGAAAATTCTATTCTATAAATTGGTCAGTAAATAAAATCAAAGCCTCCTGTGTAATTGTCTAAGCCCAGAACAAACGGTTATGGAAAATATTGTGTGCTATTTTTTATTTTCAGAATGTTTGAACACAGGAGAGGCAGACCAATATAAACATTGACACTCTTACAGTGAGTGCGGACACTTGGCTGTACAGTCAGCTGAAACCTGTGATATAGTTATAGTAGGAATTTTTTATATATATTTTAGATACATGTAATAAAAACTAGGTGTGTTCCTTAGCATGTCAAGGTTGACATTGATTGGGGACTGGATAGTACACGGATGTGAACTTAGTAGAGTTCAGTGGTACGCTCCTGGATGATTGAAAGTTCAGTCGGTAGATATAAATTTTTATGTTTCTTGTTGAGCACGGTGTGTCCGGCTCTAGGGGACACATGAGATTGGCTAATGAAGAGCCAAGGGATTTTAATAGCTAGTCTTTGCTGTTAGATTAGGGACATTTTATTTAGCTATGTCAGTAAGTGTAGGATGTATGTTTCTTGATGCTGGAGGATTGCTGTCAGTTTACAGCCGAGACATTTATGAACTTGAACATGTTTATTGTGATGTTGTTGGACAATCTGATGATTGTCACATTTTCTTAGGTTAGCTTTTGTTTGTGGCATGAGTTGAGTTTATTGAGGATTTGGATGCTAAACCTCGTTACTTTTCGAGGTAAAATTAACAAAGTTTACTAAGTTGCTTGTGCGGGGGGGGGGGGGGTTGTAACAAACTAGATTGTTGTAGAAATGATCCAGGATGTTCTCTCTACGCATGGGAGAGTGGGAAGTTGGATCACGTGTAAGGACCTGACTTAGAGCAGGAGCATCCCCTGGGGATTGGCGGTTGAGATACAAAATGACTGACGCCTTTGTCTCATAGTTTCGTATAATGAATTATTCTACAGTATTCAGTAATTTAGAGAAATTAGTCTTCATTGAAATTGTATAGTATTACTGTTTATAGTATCGAGAGTATCTTGATTGTTAGAATAATAAGCAAGTCACCATCAGTGACGTCACGAGCTGGGACTATGCCTTGGCGCGGAGTGACCTCAGCGGTCACAGGTCATCAGAGTTTCCACGTTCAGTATTTCTCAAAGGTCAAATAGCCATTTTGTAATCGGAAATGGCTCTTCCCTAAAATGCTTGTGTAATTAACTTCAGTTAAAAGAATTCAACCATCTGGGGTCGTTTAGTACAACAGAGATTAGTTGTTCAACTTAAACCCTACGAGTAAACATAGTAAGCCCAAGGCCTAGGGATACCCTACCCTGGCTTCTGTGTAGAACAGAGTGGGCGGGAAGAGTCAGAGTGTGGAACAAGCAGCGACTCGGGAAGGTGACCTCTATCCACCTCTCCCCTAGACCAGCACCACCACTGCTGGTCGACATAAAAGGTATAGTTGCTATGGTTTTGAGTATAGGAAGTTAGTCATCTCATTGCCTTTTAAGCCAGGGAGTGTTCAGCCAGGGAGTGCTTTGAATTAGATTTTGTTTAGTTTTGAATAAACCATTATGCTAGTAAATTGCCTTTTTATTATTTCCATTTTTATGTACTATTATTTACATGTCCTTGGCCACGTGGTGCCCACGAGGCCGAGTTGAGTTGGGCTGCAGATTCTAACACTGAGTAAGAATTCATTATCCCTTTGATTTTTAATAATTCCGCACTTTAACGTTAGTCATTCCTCCCATATTTAACTCGTTGGGGATCGAGCCCCAAGGTTAATTGATTAGCATAATCAACCCAGACCTCGGGTATTGCTCAGTGGTAATGGTCTGGTGGTGGCAGCGCAAAGCGATTCTAGAGTTTTGCTAGAAGTCTATTTTCACATCATAAGGGTTGTAGAATCTTAAGCCGGTCAAACGGCTTAAGACCCCGTGGCGTGGGATTCGGCTAGAGTAATAGCTCTGGGGTCCCTTGGTTTGAAGAAAGTTGAATAAGAATACGGAGGGGGTAGAAGAAAGAAGGAACGAACTCCCCTCCCCGCCCCCCCCCCCCCGTGTTACAAGGGGACTGAGGGTGGGTGAGACACTGTGGGTAAGGAGGCTGAGGTTGGGTGAGGGGGCTGAAGGTGGGTGAGGGACTGAGGGTGCGTGAGGGGCTGAGGTCCGGATGGGTAAGGTGCTGAGGGAGGGTGAGGCGCTGAGAGTGGGTGAGGGAATGAGGGTGGCTGTGGAGCTGGGGGTTGGTGAGGGGCTGAGGATGTGTGAGGGGCTGAGGGTGGGTGAGGGGCTGAGCGTAGGTGAAGGGCTGTGGGTGTGTGAGGGGGCTGAGGGTGGGTGAGGGGCTGAGAGTAGGTGATAGGCTGAGGGTGGATGAGGGCTGAGGTTGTGTGAGACAATGAGGGTGGGAGAGAGGCTGAGGGTGTGTGATGGGCTGAGGGTGGGTGAGGCACTGAGGGTGGGTGAGGGGCTGAAAGTGTGTGAGAGACTGATGGTAGGGGAGGTGCTGAGGGTGGGTGAGGTGCTGAGTTTGGGTGAGACACTTAGACATAAGGGTGGGTATGTGGCTGAGGAGAGGTGAGGGGCTGAAGGAGGGTGAGTCGCTGAGGGCTGGTGAGGGGCTGAGGGTGTGTGAGGGGCTGAGGGTGGGTGAGGGGGGTGAGGCGCCGAGGGTGGGTGAGGGGCTGAGGGTGGGAGAGGGGGGCTGAAGGTGGGTGAGGCGCTGAGGGTAGGTGAAGGGCTGAGGGTGAGTGAAGGTGCTGAGTGTGGGTGAAGGTCTGAGGGTGGCTGAGGGGTGGGTGAGGGGCTGAGGGTGGATGAGGGGACTGAGGGTAGGTGAGCGACTGAACGTGGGTAAGTTGCTGAGAGTGAGTGAAGGGCTGAGGGTAGGAGAAGGGCTGAGGGTGTGAGATGTAGTGAGAATTGGTGAGAGGCTGAGGGTGCGTGAGGGGCTGAGGGTGGGATAGGTGCTGAGGTAGTGTGAGGGGGCTGAGGGTGGGGGAGGGGATGAGGGTTGGTGAGGGGGCTGAGGGTGGGTGAGGGGCAGAGAGTGGGTTTTGAGCTGAGGGTGAGTGAGGGGCTGAATGAGGGTAAGGGGCTGAAGGGTGGGTGAGGGGCTGAAGGTGGGTGAGGGGCTGAAGGTGGGTGAGGCGCTGAGGGTGGGTGAAGTCGCTGAGGGTGGGTGGGGGGGGCTGAGCGTCTGTAAGGGGTTAAGGGTGGGTGAGGGGGCTGAGGGTGTACGAGGGGGCTGAAGGAGGGTGAGGGGCTGCTGGTGGGTGAGGAGCTGAGGGTGGGTGAGGTGCTGAGGGAGGATGTGGAGCTATGGGTGGGTGAGGGGCTGCGGGTGGGTGAGGGGCTGAAGGTGGGTGACGCGCTGAGGGTGGGTGAGAGGCTGAAGGTGTGTGAGAGACTGACGGTGGGTGAGGCGATGAGGGTGGGTGAGGGTGGGTGAGGGGTTGAGTTTGGGTGAGACACTGAGGGTGGGTAAGGGGCTGAGAATAGGTGAGGGGCTGAAGAAGTGTGAATCGCTGAGGGTTGGTGAGGGACTGAGGGTGGGTGAAGCGCTGAGGGTGGTTGAGGGGCTGAGGGGTGTGTGAGGGGCTGAGGGGTGTGTGAGGGGCTGAGGGTGTGTGAGGGGCTGAGGGTGTGTGAGGGGCTGAGGGTGGGTGAGACGCTAAGGGTGGGTATGGCGCCGAGGGTGGGTGAGGGGTTGAGGGTGGGTGAGGCGCTGAGGGTGGGTGAGGCGCTATGGGTGGGTGAGGCGCTAAGGGTGGGTGAGAGGCTAAGGGTGGATGGGGGCTTAGAGTGGGTAAAGGGCTGAAGGAAGTTGAGAGGTGAGAGTGGGTGAGGAGCTGAGGGTTGGTGAAAGGCTGAAGGAGGGTGAGGGGCTACAGGTGGGTGAGGGGCTGAGGGTGGGTGAGGAGCTGAGGGAGGGTGAGGGGGGCTGAGGATGGGTGTGGGGCTGAGGGTGGGTGAGGGGCTGAAGTTGGGTGAGCCGCTGATTGTTGGTGAAGGGCTGAAGGTGGGTGAGGGGCTGAGGGTGGGTGAGGGAGCTGACGGTGGGCGAGGCGCTCAGGGTGGGTGAGTAGCTGAGGGTGGGTGGGGCGCTGAGGGTTGGGTGAGGGGCTGAGAGTTGTTAAGGGCTGAGGATGGATTAGGTACTGAGTGTGGGTGAGGGGCTGAGAGTGGTTGTGAGGCTGAGGGTGGGTGGTGGGCTGCCAGTGGGTGAAGGGCTGAGGGTAAGTGAATCGATGAGGGTGGGTGAGGGGTTTAGGGTGGGTGAGGGGCTGAGGGTGGGTGAGGTGCTGAGGATGGGTGAGGTGCTGAGGTTGAATGAGGGGCTGAGAGTGGGTGACATGCTGAGGGAGGGTGAGGGGCTGTGGGTGAGTGAGGGGCTGCGATTGGGTGAGGGGCTCACAGTTGGTGAGTCGCTGAGGGGGGTTAAAGGGCTGAGCTCCCAGCAAACACAAATCATCTAGAAAACGTTGGTCTATCTCTTCCCATAGGTGTGGGAATGATTTGCATTGGAAATGGTGCAGGAGAGCCTTTGAGAAACTTTTAATCAAAAAACCCAAAACACAATGGTTTTATAATAAATTGTTTTTCTACAACTATTTTGTTCCTAATGTATTACAAATAGTTTTTACATGTTTAAATATAAAATTTATGGTGTTTTTTGTAAAATTCATTAATAAATTGTGAATGATATTTATTGGCTCACTGAAACATTCAAAATTCATTTCGTTATAATATGATCAGAAAAAAACAGCGTTGAATGTAATGAAACGCCATTTTCTGGGTGAGACCCGGAGGCTCCCCGGAGCTTTACCGGCTGATATGCTAATGTCAGACTTTGGCATCAGTCATGTGTATGGAGTTCTAGGGCCTACCAGGGACCACGGCCAGAACCTGGCCCCCTCAGAGAGGCAAGGGGAGCAATGGCCTACAGAAACCCCCATGTGGTTGGAAGCATTCTATGTCTGCCATCGACCGGGTCAAGCATCCAGAAAGGTAAGCATTCCAAAACAAACCCCTATTCTGGTGAAAATTGCTACCTAAAGCCGAACTAGTGGATAGAACTCTTCAACAGAAAACAAGGAAACTAGTATGACATCATATGTCACCGCGCCGCTGTCTGCGCAGCTCCCGTCAGTTCTGAGGTTGGATGTCAAAACACGCGAAAAACCGCCGACCGGAGGGAGGGAGGGTTGCTGGGGAGCCTTTGGGTCTCATCCAGAAAATGGCGTTTCATTACATTCAACGCTGGTTTTCTGGGGGGAGCCCCGTCGGCTCCCCGGAGCTAACTACCCACAGAGGAAGGTCAAAGGGACAGAACCGGGAGGCGGACACCACGCACCCCCCAAGGAGGCGAGACAACCGGCAGCAAACGCCAACCCAAGGCGCCACAGCCCCGAAAAGTCCCGGGAACAACACGAGAACAATGAACAGCAAGGCCCCTGCACGAACACCGAAAATCCATGCCCGAAAGACCGCAAGGCCACGTCGCCCAGACGGCAGCGAAGCCACGAACGCCACAGGCATGAGGAAAGAACACAGGCAGCTTAGCCGCAAGAACACGGCTGACCACCCGGGACACTATCACCCGCGAACTGGGAAGAACAGAACCGGATCAACGCAAAACGCGCTCCGGACCCAAACGCCGTGGCACACAAACAACAGCGGAGGGCCGCCACTGAACACAAAAAACGAGACACCCCTGGCCCGACCAACGAAGCACCAACAAACCCTGGACCCCTCCAGAACGCAGCAGCCCTACCCCGCACCAGAAAAGATGGAGACTGCTGCCACCGAACAACCAAAACGCTAAAACCGAAGGAGCAAGAAAACTCAGCGACTCGACCCCCAGAGGCAAAGGCCAAAAGGAAAGAGCCGACGAAAAAACACACCGGAACCGAAGGGGCACTACCAACCGAGGAGAAGACAGAGCACGCTGACCAGAGACCAGGATGGTGCAAGCGGCGCACGAACAGGCCGGAGGTGAAACGATGCGCAAGACAGCTGACTAACGATGCAGAAACAACACCAAGACCGAAAGCAAGCCGAAGCGGCTCCGCCCACGCCGCACGAAAAGAGGCGACAGTATGTGGCAAGACGATGGCCCCCAGCCCCCACCAGAAAACCAAGCCGAGAGCAAACCCAGCTAACAAGAGTAACCACCTAAGAAGGGACAGGAAAAGGAAGGACCGCCAAAATACCCCATACTGCCGCCAAGAGAAGCAAGCAGGTGGGACACCTACCACGAAGCCACCCGACCACCAACCGGCGGCGAGACCGCGAGGCAGAACATAAGCAGCCCCGACAAGGCCCCTCCGAGCCCAGGAAAAGGCGGAGCCGCGGGAAGATCTCGAGCGCGACTACCGAAACCCAGGCGGCTCAAGGAGATGGAACGTCTGCCGAACAGAAAAACTCCCCAAAGCATGCAAGCCCGCCAGGAGTTCAGAAATGACGGATCCGACGCGAGACATCGCAAGACCTCCCAAAAAAAAAAAACCGGCAGGGCAAGCTAGGAAACCAAAGAAGGCGGAAGGGTCGCCGCCAGAACAGTACCCGAACCAAGGGGTACGAACAACTGCAATAGACCGAGACAAAGAAGCACATCACAGGACACAGGCTGACAAACGCCTAAGAACACGCGCAGAACACCCCTGCTGCAGAGGAGGCAGGAAGAAAGAGCAGAAGCACAAAAACCCCAGGAGAACAACCAGGGGTGGACAATCAGGCAGGGACAGAAAAACCCCCACGCAATTCCCAGGCACAAAACGGCAGCAAAGTGCCACTCCACAACCGGACACAGGAACAATTGACAGTTGAGAGGCGGGACCAAAGAGCCAAAGCTCAACCCCCACAAGCACAATTAGGCGAGTTCAATTAGGTGAGTACAAGGACACGCCACCATGAAACACAGTACCAATGCACACGTGCAGCAGCAGCAACAGGCACCACTGCAACATGCAACATGTAAATAGCAACTCCCTTCTGCAAAGGCAGAGAACTGAGCAGGCAGACCCCAGACAGGGCCAACGGCGACACGACAAAACCCCGCAGGCTCAGAAACCTGCACCAGGCGACCGACAGCGGAGAAACCCCGCTCGATACCTGCTGGATGAGGTACTGGGAGCTCTTTTACACCTCAAACCCGGCCCAAGGCCAGGCTAGACCGGCCAGAGGGTGGCCCACCAGGCAGCTGCTAGGAGCAGTCCACTGGCCCACATACCCCCACAACCAGGACGGGCCGGAACTGCCAGATGAAAACAGGCTAGTGCGCCCTGGAAGTCCACGGACGAACCAGCAAGAAGGCTTATGCTCGCAAGTAGGTCGTGTAACAAGCACAGACCTCTGATGGTAATACAGTGTTCCCCAAATGTGCCAATAGCACCACTGCACTCCACTGGTACTAACCCGCAAGTTCTACCAGATAGGCGGGACCCAAGAGCCAGAGCTCAAATCCTGCAAGCACAGCCAGGAGCCTAACCAGGTGAGTACAGCACCTACCCTACAACCCCCACACCTCACAACATTAAAAAAGGAGGGTCCCCTGAATGACTCCAGCATAGGTTGGACATGCACATGAGGGGGACAGGAAGGGTTGAAAAAGGGACAGTCACTGGTGTGCGAACGGTCTCAGTCGTACAAAAAGATACCTAAATAAAGACAGGTATATAAACAACACAGCATCCAGCGCCCGGCCAAAAGACGCCAGACCGCAGAAACTCACCTGGCAAACGGTGGCACGAACTTGACGACTCAACCGTGCCCAGAAGAACCTGGGAGCACCGCCAGGTGAAGACGCCAGAGCCGGACCCTGCCGGACCCGCAGGAGAGCAGGGAGAGGCGTAGGAGGCGGTCCACACCCATGACACAGGGAAAACCGCGGTGTCCTCCCCACAACTGTTAACCAGGACACCCCCGGCGCGAAGGGGCACATACCACAGCCAGGGAGAAGAACGAGAGGCGAAGCACTGTAGCAAAAAGGGCGCAAAACACCAGCACTGAAACACCGCCCAGACCAAAACAAACTCCACGGCGCATGCGCATAACACGCTGGCCGAACCGCACCCCCTCTCTGTGGGAAGGCGCCAGCCAGGACTACTGCACGAGAAAAGTAGCCAAAAGAGGAAGCAGGAACAATAAACCGGCCAAAGAAGGAAAGAGCCCAAAAAGGAACCCAACCGGGCGACAAGCAGCCCAACCGGGCGACAAGCAGCCCAACCGGGCGACAAGCAGCCCAACCGGGCGACAAGCAGCCCAACCGGGCGACAAGCAGCCCAACCGGGCGACAAGCAGCCCAACAGGGCGACAAGCAGCCCAACAGGGCGACAAGGACGAGGAGCCGACAGATGTTCCAATAATGCGGGAAGTAGCGAAAAACCTTCCCGTACCCTCGAGAACACAGAAGCCAACACTAGTCCCGAAGGCACATGAAGGCGCAGGCGCACCCGAGATCAGAAGTCACGCAGAACCCCATTGAACGGGCAAACATGACGAAAACACCGTCCCAAAAAAGGGGTGGGAGGAAACCAACCGACTCAAAGGCCAAGGAACCGAGCCCGGGGAGGGGCCGACGCCCAACAGCACGTACGGCGAGTGGGGAGGAAAGACCCCACTCCGCGTAAACACAAGCCCCGCCTAGAGGGGAAGAAAAACCCCCACGGGGTCCAACGGGGCCAAGGCCCCCCAAGGCAGCCCCGGGAACCTAGACGACAGGCCCCGGGGCCGAGCCGTGCCCCCAAAGCCCCGGCCGTACCAGAAAACCGGGGCAGCCGTGAAAACACTAAGGAAGGGAACCCACTGGCAGACTCATACAACACGGCTGGAGGAACAGGCTCAAATGCCCCCGTCCCTACCCCGGAAGGGGAATTCCCCGAGACTGCCCGAGTCTCAACACCAGCAAAAACCCCGCCCCGAACCTACAGACGGTAAGGAACCGGATGCAGGCAGGAAGGGTGATCCAGGGGAAAGACAAGGGGGCGTGGATGGAACCAAAGCAACCAACACCCCCAAGTCCCAAAACGAACTACAACGGGGCAGCCTCGTGGCTCCTGGGGAGGAAACCACGAGAACGTTGCCACCACCAAGGCTCAAGTGCAACGCCCCTGCTGCCCGCACCCGGTTTGTTAGCACAACTGGGTAACCGAGCCACAACGAGCAACCAAACTCGCAGGACTCCGGGTCGAAGGTGCCACCGACCCCACAGGCAGCAGACGGAGGCAAAACAGAGAGTCACCCAGAGACAAAGGGTGAGAGCAACCCTCAAACTCGCTGGAAGCGAGGGGGGGACTCTCGGGGTCACATCCATCGGACCCGCGCGCCCCCAGGGGTTTCCCAGGGTCCCGAGCGTTTACTATAAGAGGACTCGCGCTCAGGTAATCCCAGGCAAGGTACTGCTAACCGGCACCCAAAGCTACCAAACAACTTTCTAAGAGCTGAACCCCCGGGACGTGTACACTCATGGGGACCTAGCAGGGGTACCACCAGAAAATACTCAGAACACAAGGGACACAAGAGGCAAGAACGAAGGCAGAACCCCCCACCAGGTAGATAAACAAAAAGAAAAAGAAAACCCCACAAGAGGACAGCGTACCCAAGCGGAACAGAGCCGGCCGCTATGATTGGTAAAGACAAGCTGCACAGTACCCTGCGCCCCACCAGTGCAAAAACTGCCCCTTACTCTAAGGCGAACAAGGGAGACAGAACACCCGAGCACACAAAGAGCGGCCGAAAACCAAGCAGTAAACGGCCAAGCAGGGAGGGGCAGGACCCAAGAAACTTGTGGAAGGTGGCCCCAAGCCCCAAGGGCAGTACTTACAGGGCACCTAGGGAAGGGAACCCTAGGCGCATGCAGCCCGAGTACTGGAGAATCACTCCCGGCTCACGCACCACCTAGAAAACAGACACCACACTCTAGGTACAGTGCTGAAACAACCACTGGAGCCGGAGCACATAACCGTTGCCAATAGCATCAGCCGAAGAACTGATGGGTGGATAGCCGGCGTGGGAGGTCTGGGGCTCCCCATTCTCCCTCCCGGGGAGGGGGGAGCTGCGCAGACAGCGGCGCGGTGAAGTATGACGTCATACTAGTTTCCTTGTTTTCTGTTGAAGAGTTCTATCCACTAGTTCGGCTTTAGGTAGCAATTTTCACCAGAATAGGGGTTTGTTTTGGAATGCTTACCTTTCTGGATGCTTGACCCGGTCGATGGCAGACATGGAATGCTTCCAACCACACGGGGATTTCTATAGGCCATTGCTCCCCTTGCCTCTCTGAGGGGGCCAGGTTCTGGCCGTGGTCCCCGGTAAGCCCTAGAACTCCATACACATGACTGATGCCAAAGTCTGACATTAGCATATCAGCCGGTAAAGCTCCGGGGAGCCGACGGGGCTCCCCCCAGAAAAGTAGTTTTCCAAATTTTCTAAAAATCGCTCTTTTTAACACAATTTGACTCCTTATGCATTCCACTAAACACTAATATCATGTTTAAATATATAATTTATGTATTATTCCCTAAGATAATTTATATAAATTATAAAAGTTGCTGGAAAGTGGTGTGAAAGAATCTGAAAACGTTTTGTTGTCTTATATTGGCGTGTTCTTATTAACTAGAGTGAGTAAGAGTGAGCGAGAGTGGGTAAGAGTGAGTAAGAGTGACCGAGAGTAAGATTGAGTAAGAGTAAGAGTGACTGAAGGTGAGTGAGAGTGCCAGAGAGTGTGTAAGTGTGAGTAAGAGTGACTGAGAGTAAGAGTGAGTGAGAGTAAGAGTGATTGGGAGTAGGAGTGAGTAAGAGTGATTGAGAGTAAGAGTGAGAGTAGGAGTGATTGGGAGTAAGAGTGAGAGTAAGTGTGATTGAGAGTAAGAGTAATTGAGAGTGAGTGAGAGTAAGAGTGATTGAGAGTAAGAGTATGAGAGTGAGAGTGAGTATGAATGGGTAAGGGTGACTGAGTGTGAGTATGAGTGACAGTAAGAGTGACAGAGTAAGTGTGACTGAGAGTAAGAGTGAGTATGAGAGTAAGAGTGAGTATGAGAGTAAGAGTGAGTAAGGATGACTGAGAGTAAGAGTGAGTAATAGTGCGTAACAGTGATTGAGAGTGATTATGAGAGTGAGTTAAGAGTGTGAGGTGTGAGAGGGTAGCTGGCCAGGGAGGCAGGATGTGTGGTCACAGGCGAGGCCTAGGCCTCGTGATCTCTAATGTTGGTTTTTATATATATGTTGGATTTTTTGTCCTGTTTCAAATTATAATTATTTAGCAGGAATGTAACAAGATATTGCACAGTATTAATGTGACAATAATATATGCATTATTTCCTTGATAATCAAACTTGTTGTTCAAAGATAATATACAATCTTTGAAGGAAACATTTTGAGAGGGCGTACAACACTGGGCTGGTGGTGAGAGAGAGACACGTGGTTAGTTGTGGTCAGACCTTCAGTGGTGAAGGGTGTGTCCCAGCTGGCCGCCACCAGCCGCCGCCACCAGCCGCCACGCCACCGCCACCAGCCGCCTCCGGTGGCCGCCTCCCGCCACCGCCACCACCCACCACCGCCGCCACCACCACCCACCACCCATCACCGCCGCCACCACCGCCGCCACCACCACCCACCACAGCCGCCACCACCCACCACAGCCGCCACCACCACCCACCACCACCACCACCACCCATCACCGCCGCCACCACCCATCACCGCCGCAACCACCCATCACCGCCGCCACCACCACCCACCACCGCCGCCACCACCCATCACCGCCGCAACCACCCATCACCGCCGCCACCACCACCTATCACCGCCGCCACCACCACCCATCACCGCCGCCACCACCACCCATCACCGCCGCCACCACCACCACCCACCACCACAGCCGCCACCACCCATCACCGCCGCCACCACCACCCATCACCGCCGCCACCACCACCCACCACCGCCACCACCCATCACCGCCACCACCACCCACCACAGCCGCCGCCACCACCACCCACCACCACCCACCACCACCGCCACCACCACCCACCACCGCCGCCACCACCACCCATCACCGCCGCCACCACCACCCACCACAGCCGCCACCACCACCCACCACCAGCCGCCACCACCCACCACCGCCCGCCACCACCACCCACCACCACCAGCCGCCACCACCCATCACCGCCGCCACCACCACCCACCACCAGCCGCCACCACCCACCACCGCCCGCCACCAGCCGCCACCACCGCCAACAGCTGCCACCACCACCACCAGCCGCCATCACCGCCACCACCAGCCGCCACCACCGCCCGCCATCAGCCGCCACCGCCGCCCGCCATCAGCTGCCACCGCCGCCCGCCATCAGCCGCCACCGCCCGTTGCCACAGTCTCCACCGCCAGCCGCCACCCACCACCACCGCCAGCCGCCACCCACCACCACCAGCCGCCACCAGCTGCCACCGCCACCAGCTGCCACCGCCACCAGCCGCCACCACCAGCTGCCACCACCGCCCACCACCAGCTGCCACCGCCAGCCGCCACCACCGCCCACCACCACCGCCCACCACCAGCTGCCACCGCCAGCCGCCACCAGCCGCCACCACCACCACCAGCCGCCATCACCACCACCAGCCGCCATCACCGCCACCACCAGCCGCCATCAGCTGCCACCGCCACCAGCCGCCACCAGCTGCCACCACCACCACCCGTTGCCACAATCTCCACCGCCAGCCGCCACCCACCACCACCAGCCGCCACCAGCTGCCACCGCCACCAGCCGCCACCACCACCAGCCGCCACCACCAGCCGCCACCACCGCCCACCACCAGCTGCCACCGCCAGCCGCCACCACCGCCCACCACCAGCTGCCACCGCCACCACCAGCCGCCACCGCCCGCCACCACCACCAGCCGCCACCACCGCCACCACCAGCCGCCACCACCAGCCGCCACCACCGCCCACCACCAGCTGCCACCACCACCACCAGCCGCCACCGCCCGCCACCACCGCCACCACCAGCCGCCACCACCAGCCGCCACCAGCTGCCACCGCCCGCCACCACCGCCCACCACCAGCCGCCACCAGCTGCCACCAGCTGCCACCACCGCCCGTTGCCACAGTCGCCACCGCCCGTTGCCACAGTCACCACCGCAAGCCGCCACCGCCAGCCGCCACCACCCACCACCGCCGATCGCCACCACCCACCACAGCCGCCACCACCCATCACAGCCGCCGCCGCCCGCCACCGCCCACCACCACCGCCCACCACCACCGCCACTGTCCGCCACCGCCGCCAATGTCCGCCACCGCCAGTGTTCGCCACCGCCGCCACTGTCCGCCACCGCCACCACTGTCCCCCCGCCGCCACTGTCCGCCACCGCCACCACTGTCCGCCCGCTGCCACTGTCCGCCCGCCGCCACTGTCCGCCACCGCCACCACTGTCCGCCACCGCCACCACTGTCCGCCCGCTGCCACTGTCCACCACCGCCACCACTGTCCGCCCGCTGCCACTGTCCGCCACCGCCACCACTGTCCGCCACCGCCACCACTGTCCGCCACCGCCACCACTGTCCACCCGCCGCCACTGTCCACCACCGCCGCCACTGTCCGCCACAGCCGCCACTGTCCGCCACAGCCCCAGCATGGAGCATGGCCCCACAGCCCCCAGCATGGGAGCATATGCGGCCCCAGCATGGAGCCCGTACCTTGTCAAGCACAAGACGAAGCTGGAAAAAGTCCAAAGGTATGCTACTAGACTAGTCCCAGAACTAAGAGGCATGAGTTATGAGGAAAGGCTGCGGGAAATGCACCTTACGACACTGGAAGACAGAAGAGTAAGGGGGGACATGATCACAACCTACAAAATCCTCAGGGGAATCGACCGGGTAAACAAGGATGAAGTATTCAACACTGGTGGGACGCGAACAAGGGGACACAGGTGGAAGCTGAGTACCCAAATGAGCCACAGAGACGTTAGAAAGAACTTTTTCAGTGTCAGAGTAGTTAGTAAATGGAATGCATTAGGAAGTGATGTGGTGGAGGCTGACTCCATACACAGTTTCAAATGTAGATATGATAGAGCCCAATAGGCTCAGGAATCTGTACACCAGTTGATTGACGGTTGAGAGGCGGGACCAAAGAGCCAGAGCTCAACCCCCGCAAGCACAATTAGGTGAGTACAGCCGCCACTGTCCGCCACAGCCGCCACTGTCCGCCCGCCGCCACTGTCCACCACCGCCGCCACTCTCCGCCCGCCGCCACTGTCCGCCCGCCGCCACTGTCCGCCTGCCGCCACTATCCGCCACCGCCGCCACTGTCCGCCACAGCCGCCACCGCCGCCACTGTCCGCCACAGCCGCCACTGTCCGCCGTACAGCCTCCCCTCTCTCCGTTCCCCTCCTCTCTTCTTCTCCGTCTCACTCTCTTCTTGTTCTGTCTCTATTTTTCTTGTTCTCTCTTCTTTTCACACTCTTCTCTATCCCTCTCTCTTCCTCTTCTCTCTCTCTTGCATTACCTATCTGCATGTCTCCTTCTTCTTCTCTCCCTCACTCTCTCCTCTTCTCTCTCTCACTCTTTTCTCTCTCCTTTTCTCTCTCTTCTCTCTCTCTCTCTCTCTCTCTCTCTCTCTCTCTCTCTCTCTCTCTCTCACTCTTTCTCTCTCCTTTCTCTCTCTCTCTCTCTCTCTCTCTCACTCTTTCTCTCTCCTCTTCTCTCTCTCTCTCTCTCTCTCTCTCTCTCTCTCTCTCTCTCTCTCTCTCTCTCTCTCTCTCTCTCTCTCTCTCTCTCTCTCTCTCACTCTTTTCTCTCTCTCTCTCTCTCTCTCTCTCTCTCTCTCTCTCTCTCTCTCTCTCTCTCTCTCTCTCTCTCTCTCTCTCTCTCTCTCTCTCTCTCTCACTCTTTCTCTCTCCTTTCTCTCTCTCTCTCACTCTTTCTCTCTCCTTTCTCTCTCTCTCTCTCTCTCTCTCTCTCTCTCTCTCTCTCTCTCTCTCTCTCTCTCTCACTCTTCTCTCTCTCTCTCTCTCTCTCTCTCTCTCTCTCTCTCTCTCTCTCTCTCTCTCTCTCTCTCTCTCTCTCTCTCTCTGTCTCTCTCTCTCTCTGTCTCTCTCTCTCTCTCTCTCTCTCTCTCTCTCTCTCTCTCTCTCTCTCTCTCTCTCTCTCTTCTCTCTCTCTCTCTCTCTCTCTCTCTCTCTCTCTCTCTCTCTCTCTCTTCTCTCTCTCTTCTCTCTCTCTCTTCTCTCTCTTTCTCTCTCTCTCTCTCTCTCTCTCTCTCTCTCTCTCTCTCTCTCTCTCTCTCTCTCTCTCTCTCTCTCTCTCTCTCTCTCTCTCTCTCTCTCTCTCTCTCTCTCTCTCTCTCTCTCTCTCTTCTCTCTCTCTTCTCTCTCTCTCTTCTCTCTCTCTCTCTCTCTCTCTCTCTCTCTCTCTCTCTCTCTCTTCTCTCTCTCTCTCTCTCTCTCTCTCTCTCTTCTCTCTCTCTCTCTCTCTCTCTCTCTCTCTCTCTCTCTCTTCTCTCTCTCTCTTCTCTCTCTCTTCTCTCTCTCTCTTCTCTCTCCTCTCTCTCTCTTCTCTCTCCTCTCTCTCTCTTCTCTCTCCTCTCTCTCTCTCTCTCTCTTCTTTCTCTCTCTCTCTTCTCTCTCTTCTTTCTCTCTCTCTCTTCTCTCTCCTCTTATCTTCTCTCTCCTCTCCTCTCTCTTCTCTCTCTCTCTGAGAAAGAGTGAGAGGCTGAGGGTGGGTGACGTGCTGAGGGAGGGTAAGAAGCTGTGGGTGCGTGAGAGGCTAAGGGTGGTTGAGGGGCGTAGGGTGGGTGAGGCGCTGAGGGTGGGTGAGGCGGCTGAGGTTGAGTTAGGGGGCTGAGGGTGGGTGAGATGCTGAGAGTGGGTGAGGTGCTGAGGATGGGTGAGGAGCTAAGGGTGGGTGAAGGACTGAGAGTAGATGAGGGGCTGAGGGTGGGTGAGAGGCTGAAGGTGGGTGAGGGGCTGAGGGTGATGGGCTGTGGGGTAAGTGAAAGGATGAGGGAGACGGTGGAGGAGGCGCTGAGCGTGGGTGAGGGGCTGAGAGTGGGTGATGGGCTGAGGGTGGGTGAGGGGCTGAGGGTGGGTGAGGGGCTGAAGGTGGGTAAGGGCTGGTGTGGGGATGAGGGATGGTGTGGGACTGAGGATGGGTGAGAGGCTGAGAATGGTGAGGGTGGGTGATGGACTGAGGGTAGGTGAGAGGATGAGGGAGGGTGAGGCGCTGAGGGTGGATGAGGCGCTGAGGGAGGGTGCGTGAGGGGCTGTGATTGGGTGAGGGGCTGAGGGCTGGTGTGGGGCTGAGGGTGGGTGAGGGGCTGAGTGTGATGGGCTGAGGGTGGGTGAGGGGCTGAGGGTGGGTGAGGGGTTGAGAGTGGGTGAGGAGTTGAGAGTGGGTGAGTGAGGGACTGAGGGTGGGTGAGGGGCTGAGGGTGGGTGAGGGGTTGAGAGTGGGTGAGGAGTTGAGAGTGGGTGAGTGAGGGGCTGAGGGTGGGTGAGGGGCTGAGGGTTGGTGTGGGACTGAGGGTGGGTGAGGGGCTGTCGAGGGTGATGGGCTGAGGGTGGGTGAGGGGCTGAGGGTGGGTGAGTGGCTGAAAGTGGGTGAGTGGCTGAAAGTGGGTGAGGCGCTGAGGGTGAGGCGCTGCGGTTAGGTGAGGAGCTGAGGGTAGGTGAGGGGCTGAGGGTGGGTGAGGGGCTGAGGGTGGGTGAGGTGCTGAGGGTGGGTGAGAGGCTGAGGGTGAATGAGGCGCTGAGGGTGGGTGGGGGGCTGAGGGTGGGTAAGGGGCTGAGGGAGGATGAGGGGCTGACGGTGGGTGAAGGGCTGAGGGAAGGTGAGGGGCTGAGGGTGGGTGAGATACTGAGGGAAGGTGAAGGGCTGAGGGTGCGTGAGGGGCTGAGGGTGGGTGAGGAGGCTGAGGGTGGGTGAAGGGCTGAGGGAAGGTGAGGGGCTGAGGGTGGGTGAGATACTGAGGGAAGGTGAAGGGCTGAGGGTGGGTGAGGGGCTGAGGGTGGGAGAGGAGGCTGAGGGTGGGTGAGGGGCTGAGGGTGGGTGTGGGGCTGAGGGTGGGTGAGGGGCTGAGGGTGGGTGTGGGGCTGAGGGTGGGTGAGGAGCTATGGGTGGGTGTGGAGCGGTCTGGAAACGCAAGCTGGACGTCCAGTGAGAGATGAGGGTGGTAGTTTTTTTTTTTTTTTTTTTTTTTTTTTTTTTTTTTTTTTTTTTTTTCTACCACAGACGTGGCCAGACATTTACAATGCTAACCAGCATATATACATTTTCTTCTGAGATGTGTTAGAGATGTGTTAAACATAGAGTTCAAGGGTTTAATGGGTGGCAGTGTGTGACGCCTGGACGCGGCACCACTGTATAAGCATATCAAATCCAATCAGATATTTATTTAGCTAAAAGTACGTACATACAAGATGAGTTACAAACATAATATTAGATATCTAAATAGAGCGAATACATACTATGCCTAAAGCCACTAATACGCACACAGTTTCCGTTAAAGCGGCACCACTGTATAAGTGGCTACTCCTGTAGCCCCGGGGGGTGGGGGAGGGGACGCTTGTGAGCGGCAGTGTTGACTGTGTTGTGGGAGGTGGTGGACGTTGCTGCTCCTCTATTGTGTTGTGGGAGGTGGTGAGCGTCACAGCTCCTCTACTGTAGTTACAGTGACTGTGTTGTGAGAGGCACCAGACGTCACAGCTCCTCTACTGTGATTACAGTGACTGTTGTGGAAGCTAGTCGTACAAACTGTTGTGTGAGCCAGCCTGCCACTGACAGTTTCAACATTTTTCGATCCTTTGGTTAGTAATGTTTTGTGATGCTTTGATTACGACAATACTACCACCATCTTTCTTACTACCACTACCACCATCCTTCTCACTACGACTACCACAATCCCTCTTACTACCACTACCACCATCTCTCTTACTACCACTACCACCATCCCACTAACTACTACTACCACCATCCTTCTTACTACCACTACCACCATCCCTCTTACAACGACAACCACAATCCCTCTTACTACTACTACCACCATCTCTCTCACTACCACCATCCCTCATACTACCACTACCACCATCCCTCATACTACCACTACCACCATCCCTCATACTACCACTACCACCATCCCTCATACTACCACTACCACCATCCCTCATACTACCACTACCACCAACCCTCATACTACCACTACCACCATCCCTCATACTACCACTCCACCATCCCTCATACTACCACTACCACCATCCCTCATACTACCACTACCACCATCTCTCACTACCACTACCACCATCCCTCATACTACCACTACCACCATCCCTCATACTACCACTACCACCATCCCTCTTACTACCACTACCACCATCCCTCATACTACCACTACCACCATCCCTCTTACTACCACTACCACCATCCCTCTTACTACCACTACCACCATCCCTCATACTACCACTACCACCATCCCTCATACTACCACTACCACCATCTCTCACTACCACTACCACCATCCCTCATACTACCACTACCACCATCCCTCATACTACCACTACCACCATCCCTCATACTACCACTACCACCATCTCTCACTACCACTACCACCATCCCTCATACTACCACTACCACCATCTCTCCCACTACCACTACCACCATCCCTCATACTACCACTACCACAATCCCTCATACTACCACTACCACCATCCCTCTTACTACCACTACCACTACACTTTCTGCTTTACATGTTGTAGCATGTTTTCCGCGCTTACAATCTCTCTCAATCCTTTACATGTCTCCACGTGTTCCACGCCCAACTTGCAACCCTTTCTTACAATTTTCCTCAATCCCTCCACTACATGTTCCTACCTGTTCCTTACAGTCCCTTACATGTTCTCTGTTCATCTTTTGTACTAATTCTTTAACTAGTTGTTTCTGTCATTTAGTAAGTAAGTAGATCATCCTTAACAACAACAGTAACATTACTAATTCTCAATGAGTTACTACAGAGTATTTAGTAGTTATTCATTTTCAAAAGTATGTCTATATAAATCATTCTAAGACACCTTCATATAATTAAAGATACTTGCAAGTACACAAGGTCATTACTTACAGTAGCATCATACGGCATTCTTTCCTTAACTCAGCTTTATTAAACATACACCTTCATTAGTCAAAGGTAACTTCTCACGTCATTGTAATAAATTTTTCCATTAAACTTATTACAACATCTCATTATTCAGTGGCATAATTAAGTACTTGTTTTAGTCCCCAATCTAATAAGCAAATTATTCTATTAAGGATAAAGAAAGAATTTGTAAACAGGTATTTAAGAACTCTTTTACAGGTATTCAACAAGCTATTGAATTTATTATATATGAAATATTTCCTCTAAAAATTGGACAGTATTTCAGAGATAAAAGACAACCGCTGCATGTCACCATATGTTTACACGATAGTATTACAATATTAATATTTTTATCCATACAAACTCTGCATAAAATATCTTCTACCCAAGATTGTTCTGTACAATCCTTGTTTTCAACAGTGTTAGTACAAGTCTCAGGTAAAGTTTTCAATCCCAGATCTTCAGGTGTAACTTCTTCTTCCTCTTTATCATCCACTGCTTCATAAATTATTTCCCGTACCCGTAAATAAATATCTGTACCCTCTTGCATATACCTCAACACTATTTCAAGACATCTACTTTGTATAATAAATGGTAATAAATCCCTTGATTCCTTAAGGTACTGAATTAAAGCATATCTTATGCTCTCAACAGGTATTAATTTTTGATGAATCAAATTTTTTTAACTTATCCATGCTCTCCATTAGGATATTAATTAAATCATCGTCTATAGGTTTTATAGGTAATGGTAATGTCAATCTAGCATTTTTAACAAATTTCTTTCCCCTTGCAAGAATAATGTAGGCACATTCGGGATTACATCTCGCATGTAACTTCAAGGATTATCTTCTGGTCTCCAGTTGCGTATTCCACAGCCACAGGGAAAAGAGCAGACATAATCACTTATACCTGAAAACCATAAAAACAATCCAGCATCATCACGTTACAATCTTTGAGCGGCTGGGGTGGGTAAGGGGCTGGGGTGGGTGAGGGGCTGAGGGTGGTGAGTCACTGAGGGTGGGTAAGGGGCTGGGGTGGGTGAGGGGCTGAAGGTGTTGAGTCACTGAGGATGGGTATAGGGCTGAGGGTGGATGAGGCGCTGAGGGTATGAGAGGGGCTGAGGGTGGGTGAGGGGCTGAAGGTGGGTGAATGGGCTGTGGGTGGGTGAGGGACTGAGGGTGGATTAATCACTGAGGGTGGGTGAGGGACTGAGGGTGGGTGAGAAGCTGAGAGTGGGTGAGGGGTTGAGGGTGGGAGAGTCGGTAAGGGTGAGTGAGGGGCTGAGGGTAGGTGAAAGAATGAGGGTGAGTGAGCCGCTGAGGGTTAGTGAGACGCTGAGAATGGGTGAGGGGCTGAGGGTGATGGCTGAGGGTGGGTAAGAGGGTGAGAGTGGGTGATGGGCTGAGGGTGGGTGAGGGGCTGAGGATGGGTTAGGCGCTGAAGGGGAGTTAGGGGCTGAGGAGGTGAGGGGCTGAGGGTGGGTGAGGGGCAGATTGTAGGCATGGAGCTGAGCATGGGTGAGGGGCTGAGGGTGGTGAGTCACTGAGGGTGGGTATGGGGCTGAGGGTGGATGAGGCGCTGAGGGAGGGTGAAGTGCTGAGGGTGGGTGAGGGGCTGAGGGCTGGTGTGGGGCTGAGGGTGGGTGAGGGGCTGGGGGTGGGTGCGGGACTGACGGTGGGTGAGGGGCTGAGTGTGATGGGCTGAGGGTAGGTGAGAGGCTGAGGGTGGGTGAGGGGCTGAGGGTGGGTGAGGGGTTGAGAGTGTGTGAGGGGTTGAGAGTGGGTGAGGGGCTGAGGGTAGGTGAGAGACTGAGGGTGCGTGAGGGGCTGAGGGTGGGTGTGGGGCTGAGGGTGGGTGAGGGGCTGAGGGTGGGTGAGGGGCTGTCGAGGGTGATGGGCTGAGAGTGAGTGAGTGGCTGAGGGTGGGTGAGTGGCTGAAGGTGGGTGAGGCACTGAGGGTGAGGCGCTGCGGTTGGGTGAGGGGCTGCGGTTGGGTGAGGGGCTGAGGGTGGGTGAGGGGTTGAGGGTGGGTGAGGCGCTGAAGTTAGGTGAGGGGCTGAGGGTGGGTGAGGGGGAGGGGGTGGGTGCGGGACTGACGGTGAGGGGCTGTGGGTGATGGGCTGTGGGGTAGGTGAAAGGATGAGGGTGGGTGAGACGCTGAAGTTGGAGGAGGCACTGAGCGTGGGTGAGGGGCTGAGGGTGGGTGATGGGCTGAGAGTGGGTGAGGGGCTGAAGGTGGGTAAGGGCTGGTGTGGGGCTGAGGGTTGGTGTGGGACTGAGGATTAGTGAGAGGCTGAGGGTGGTTGAGGGGCTGAGGGTGGGTGATGGGCAGAGGGTAGGTGAGAGGATGAGGGAGGGTGAGGCGCTGAGGGTGGATGAGGCACTGAGGGAGGGTGAAGTGCTGAGGGTGGGTGAGGGGCTGTGATTGGGTGAGGGGCTGATGGCTGGTGTGGGGCTGAGAGTGGGTGAGGGGCTGAGGGTGGGTGAGGGGGCTGGGGATGGGTGAGGGGGCTGGGGATGGGTGCGGGACGTACGGTGGGTGAGGGGCTGAACGTTGGTGAGAGGCTGAGGGTGTGTGAGGGGCTGAGGGTGGGTGAGGGGTTGAGAGTGGGTGAGGGGTTGAGAGTGGGTGAGAGGGCTGAGGGTGGGTGAGGGGCTGAGGGTGGATGAGGGGCTGAGGGTTGGTGTGGGGCTCAGGGTGGGTGAGGGGCTGTCGAGGGTGATGGGCTGAGGGTGGGTGAGGGGCTGATGTGGGTGAGTGGCTGAAGGTGGGTGAGGCGCTGAGGGTGAGGAGCTGCGGTTGGGTGAGGGGCTGAGGGTGGGTGAGGTGCTGAGGTTAGGTGAGGGGCTGAGGGTGGGTGAGGCGCTCTGGGTGGGTGGGGGGCTGAGGGGCTGAGGGTGGATGAGGGGCAGACGGTGGGTGAAGGGCTGAGGGAAGGTGAGGGGCTGAGGGTGGGTGAGGTGCCGAGGGAAGGTGAAGGGCTGAGGGTATGTGAGGGGCTGAGGGTGAGTCAGGGGCTGAAGGTGGGTGAGATGCTGAGGGTGGATGAGGGGCTGAGGGTGGGTGAGTCGCTGAGGGGGTGAAGGGCTGAGGGTGCGTGAGGGGTTGAGAGTGGGTGAGGAGCTGAGGGTGGGTGAGGGGCTGAGGGCGGGTGAGGGGGCTGAGGGCGGGTGAGGGGGCTGAGGGTGGGTGAGGTGCTGAGGGTAGGTGAGGCGCTGACAGTGGGTGAGGGGCTGAAGGTGGGTAAGGGGCTGAGGGTGTGTGACGGGCTGAGGGTGTGTGAGGGGCTGAGGCTGGGTGAGGTGCTGAGGGTGGGTGAGGGATTGAGGGTAGGTTAGGCGCTTTAAGGTGGGTGAGGGGCTGAGGGTCGGTGAGGAGGCCGAGGGTGGGTGAGGGGCCGAGGGTGGGTGAAGAGGCCGTGGGTGGGTGAGGGGCTGAGGGTGGGTGTGGGGCTCAGGGTGGGGCTTAGGGTGGGTGTGGGGCTCAGGGTGGGGCTTAGGGTGGGTGTGGGGCTGAGGGTGGGTGAGGGGCTGAGGGTGGGTGAGGGGCCGAGGGTGGGTGAGGGGCCGAGGGTGGGTGAAGAGGCCGAGGGTGGGTGAAGAGGCCGAGGGTGGGTGAAGAGGCCGAGGGTGGGTGAGGGGCTGAGGGTGGGTGAGGGGCTGAGGGTGTGTGAGGGGCTGAGGGTGTGTGAGGGGCTGAGGGTGGGTGAGGGGCCGAGGGTGGGTGAGGGGCCGAGGGTGGGTGAGGGGCCGAGGGTGGGTGAGGGGCCGAGGGTGGGTGAGGAGGCCGAGGGTGAGTGAGGGGCTGAGGGTGGGTGAGGGGCTGAGGGTGGGTGAGGGGGTGAGGGTGGGTGAGGGGGTGAGGGTGGGTGTGGAGCTGAGGGTGGGTGTGGGGCTGAGGGTGGGTGTGGGGCTGAGGGTGGGTGTGGGGCTGAGGGTGGGTGAGGGGTTGAGGGTGGGTGAGGAGGCCGAGGATGGGTGAGGGGCTGTGGGTGGGTGAGGGGCCGAGGGTGGGTGAGGGGCTGAGGGTGTGTGAGGGGCTGAGGGTGGGTGAGGGGCCGAGGGTGGGTGAGGGGCCGAGGGTGGGTGAGGGGCCGAGGGTGGGTGAGGAGGCCGAGGGTGAGTGAGGGGCTGAGGGTGGGTGAGGGGGTGAGGGTGGGTGAGGGGGTGAGGGTGGGTGTGGAGCTGAGGGTGGGTGTGGGGCTGAGGGTGGGTGTGGGGCTGAGGGTGGGTGTGGGGCTGAGGGTGGGTGTGGGGCTGAGGGTGGGTGAGGAGGCCGAGGGTGGGTGAGGGGCTGTGGGTGGGTGAGGGGCCGAGGGTGGGTGAAGAGGCCGAGGGTGGGTGAGGGGCTGAGGGTGGGTGTGGGGCTCAGGGTGGGTGAGGAGGCTGAGGGTGGGTGAGGGGCTGAGGGTGGGTGTGGGGCTATGGGTGGGTATGGAGGCCGAGGGTGGGTGAGGGGCTGAGGGTGGGTGAGGGGCTGAGGGTGGGTGAGGGGCTGAAGGTGGGTGAGGGGCTGAGGGTGGGTGAGGGGCTGAGGGTGGGTGAGGGGCTGAGGGTGGGTGTGGGGCTGAGGGTGGGTGAGGGGCTGAGGGTGGGTGAAGGGTTAAGAGTGGGTGAGGGGTTGAGTGGGTGAGGGGTTGAGAGTGGGTGAGGGGTTGAGAGTGGGTGATGGGCTGAGGGTGGGTGAGAGGCTGAGGGTGGGTGAGGGGCTGAGGGTTGGTGTGGGGCAGAGGGTGGGTGAGGGGCTGTCGAGGGTGATAGGCTGAGGGTGGGTGAGGGGCTGAGGGTGGGTGAGTGGCTGAAGGTGGGTGAGGCGCTGAGGGTGAGGCGCTGCGGTTGGGTGAGGGGCTGAGCGTGGGTGAGGGGCCGAGGGTGGGTGAGGGGCCAGGGGTGGGTGATGGGCTGAGGGTGGGTGAGAGGCTGAATGTGGGTAAGGGCTGGTGTGGGGCTGAGGGTTGATGTGGGACTGAGGATGGGTGAGAGGCTGAGGGTGGTTGAGGGGCTGTGGGTGGGTGATGTTCTGAGGGTAGGTGAGAGGATGAGGGAGGGTGAGGCGCTGAGGGTGGATGAGGCGCTGAGGGAGGGTGAAGTGCTGAGGGTGGGTTAGGGGCTGTGATTGGGTGAGGGGCTGAGGGCTGGTGTGGGGCTGAGGGTGGGTGTGGGGCTGAGGGTGGGTGAGGGGGCTGGGGTGGGTGCGGGACTGACGGTGGGTGAGGGGCTGAGTGTGATGGGCTGAGGGTGGGTGAGAGGCTGAGGGTGGGTGAGGGGCTGAGGGAGGGTGAGGTAATGAGAGTGGGTGAGGGGTTGAGAGTGGGTGAGGGGGCTGAAGGTGGGTGAGGGGCTGAGGGTGGGTGAGGGGCTGAGTGTGGGTGATGGGCTGAGGGTGGGTGAGGGGCTGAGGGTGTGTGAGGGGCTGAGGGTGGGTGAAGGGTTGAAGGTGGGTAAGGGCTGGTGTGGGGCTGAGGGTTGGTGTGGGACTGAGGATGGGTGAGAGGCTGAGGGTGGTTGAGGGGCTGAGGGTGGGTGATGGGCTGAGGGTAGGTGAGAGGATGAGGGAGGGTGAGGCGTTGAGGGTGGATGAGGCGCTGAGGGAGGGTGAAGTGCTGACGGTGGGTGAGGGGCTGTGATTGGGTGAAGAGCTGAGGGCTGGTGTTGGGCTGTGGGAGGGTGAGGGGCTGAGGGTGGTGAACGGGCTGGGGGTGGGTGCGGGACTGACGGTGGGTGAGGGGCTGAGTGTGATGGGCTGAGGGTGGGTGAGAGGCTGAGGGTGGGTGAGGGGGCTGAGGGAGGGTGAGGGGATGAGAGTGGGTGAGGGTTTGAGAGTGGGTGAGGGGGCTGAAGGTGGGTGAGGGGGCTGAAGGTGGGTGAGGGGCTGAGGGTGGGTGAGGGGCTGAGGGTTGGTGTGGGGCTGAGGGTGGGTGAGGGGCTGTCGAGGGTGATGGGCTGAGGGTGGGTGAGGGGCTGAGGGTGGGTGAGTGGCTGAAGGTGGGTGAGGCGCTGAGGGTGAGGCACTGCGGTTGGGTGAGGGGCTGAGGGTGGGTTAGGGGCTGAGGGTGGGTGAGGTGCTGAGGTTAGGTGAGGCGCTGAGGGTGGGTGAGGGGCTGAGGGTTGGTGAGAGGGTGAGGCGCTGAGGGTGGGTGAGGGGCTGAGGGTGGATGAGGGGCTAACGATGGGTGAAGGGCTGAGGGAAGGTGAGGGGCTGAGGGTGAGTGAGGTGCTGAGGGAAGGTGACGGGCTGAGGATGGGTGAGGGACTGAGGGTGGGTCAGGGGCTGAGAGTGGGTGAAATGCTGAGGGTGGGTGAGTCGCTGAGGGGGTGAAGGGCTGAGGGTGGGTGAGGGGGCTGAGGGTGGGTGAGGTGCTGAGGGTAGGTGAGGCGCTGACAGTGGGTGAGGGGCTGAAGGTGGGTGAGGGGCTAAGGGTGTGTGACAGGCTGAGGGTGTGTGAGGGGCTGAGGTTGGGTGAGGTGCTGAGGGTGGGTGAGGGACTGAGGGTGGGTGAGGAGGCCAAGGGTGGGTGAGGGGCTGAGGGTGGGTGTGGGGCTGAGGGTGGGTGAGGGGCTGAGGGTGGGTGTGGAGCGGTCTAGAAACGCAAGTTGGACGTCCAGTGAGAGATGAGGGTGGCAGTGTGTGACGCCTAGACGCGGCATCACTGTATAAGCATATCAAATCCAATCAGATATTTATTTAGCTAAAAGTACGTACATACAAGATGAGTTACAAACATAATGTTAGATATCTAGATAGAGCGAATACATACTATGCCTAAAGCCACTAATACGCACAGAGTTTCCGTTAAAGCGGCACCACTGTATAAGCGGCTACTCCTGTAGCCCCTGGGGGTGGGGGAGGGGACGCTTGTGAGCGGCAGTGTTGACTGTGTTGTGGGAGGTGGTGGACGTTGCTGCTCCTCTATTGTGTTGTGGGAGGTGGTGAGCGTCACAGCTCCTCTACTGTAGTTAGTGACTGTTGTGAGAGGCACCAGACGTCACAGCTCCTCTACAGTGATTACAGTGACTGTTGTGGAAGCTAGTCGTACAAACTGTTGTGTGAGCCAGCCTGCCACTGACAGTTTCAACATTTTTCGATCCTTTGGTTAATAATGTTTTGTGATGCTTTGATTACGACAATACTACCACCATCTCTCTTACTACCATTACCACCATCTTTCTCACTACCACTATTACCATCCCTCTTGAAACGACAACCACAATCCCTCTTACTACCATTACCACCATCTCTCTCACTACCACCATCCCTCATACTACCACTACCACCGTCCCACTTACTACCACTACCACCATCCCTCTTACTACCACTACACTTTCTGCTTTACACGTTGTAGCATGTTTTCTGCGCTTACAATCTCTCTCAATCCTTTACATGTCTCCACGTGTTCCACGCCCAACTTGCAACCCTTTCTTACAATTTTCCTCAATCCCTCCACTACATGTTCCTACATGTTCCTTACAGCCCCTTACATGTTCTCTGTTCATCTTTTGTACTAATTCTTTAACTAGTTGTTTCTGTCATTTAGTAAGTAAGTAGATCATCCTTAACAACAACAGTAACATTACTAATTCTCAATGAGTTACTACAGAGTATTTAGTAGTTATTCATTTTCAAAACTATGTCTATATAAATCATTCTAAGACACCTTCATACAATTAAAGATACTTGCAAGTACACAAGGTCATTACTTACAGTAGCATCATAAGGCATTCTTTTCTTAACTCAGCTTTATTAAACATACACCTTCATTAGTCAAAGGTAACTTCTCACGTCATTGTAATAAATTTTTCCATTAAACTTATTACAACATCTCATTATTCAGTGGCATAATTAAGTACATGTTTTAGTCCCCAATCTAATAAGCAAATTATTCTATTAAGGATAAAGAAAGAATTTGTAAACAGGTATTTAAGAACTCTTTTACAGGTATTCAACAAGCTATTGGATTTATTATATATGAAATATTTCCTCTACAAATTGGACAGTATTTCAGAGATAAAAGACAACCGCTGCATGTCACCATATGTTTACACGATAGTATTACAATATTAATATTTTTATCCATACAAACTCTGCATAAAATATCTTCTTCCTAAGATTGTTCTGTACAATCCTTGTTTTCAACAGTGTTAGTACAAGTCTCAGGTAAAGTTTTCAATCCCAGATCTTCAGGTGTAACTTCTTCTTCCTCTTTATCATCCACTGCTTCATAAATTATTTCCCGTACCCGTAAATAAATATCTTTACCCTCTTGCATATACCTCAACACTATTTCAAGACATCTACTTTGTATAATAAATGGTAATAAATCCCTTGATTCCTTAAGGTACTGAATTAAAGCATATCTTATACTCTCAACAGGTATTAATTTTTGATGAATCAGATTTTTTTAACTTATCCATACTCTCCATTAGGATATTAATTAAATCATCGTCTATAGGTTTTATAGGTAATGGTAATGTCAATCTAGCATTTTTAACAAATTCCTTTCCCCTTGCAAGAATAATGTAGGCACATTCGGGATTACATCTCGCATGTAACTTCAAGGATTATCTTCTGGTCTCCAGTTGCGTATTCCACAGCCACAGGGAAAAGAGCAGACATAATCACTTATACCTGAAAACAATAAAAACAATCCAGCATCATCACGTTACAATCTTTGAGGGGCTGGGGTGGGTAAGGGGCTGGGGTGGGTGAGGGGCTGAAGGTGGTGAGTCACTGAGGATGGGTATAGGGCTGAGGGTGGATGAGGCCCTGAGGGTATGAGAGGGGCTGAGGGTGGGTGAGGGGCTGAAGGTGGGTGAATGGGCTGTGGGTGGGTGAGGGACTGAGGGTGGGTGAGAAGCTGAGAGTGGGTGAGGGGTTGAGGGTGGGAGAGTCGCTAAGGGTGAGTGAGGGGCTGAGGGTAGGTGAAAGAATGAGGGTGAGTGAGCCGCTGAGGGTTAGTGAGACGCTGAGAATGGGTGAAGGGCTGAGGGTGATGGCTGAGGGTGGGTAAGAGGGTGAGAGTGGGTGATGGGCTGAGGGTGGGTGAGGGGCTGAGGATGGGTTAGGCGCTGAAGGGGAGTTAGGGGCTGAGGAGGTGAGGGGCTGAGGGTGGGTGAGGGGCAGATTGTAGGCATGGAGCTGAGCATGGGTGAGGGGCTGAGGGTGGTGAGTCACTGAGGGTGGGTATGGGGCTGAGGGTGGATGAGGCGCTGAGGGAGGGTGAAGTGCTGAGGGTGGGTGAGGGGCTGAGGGCTGGTGTGGGGCTGAGGGTGGGTGAGGGGCTGGGGGTGGGTGCGGGACTGACGGTGGGTGAGGGGCTGAGTGTGATGGGCTGAGGGTAGGTGAGAGGCTGAGGGTGGGTGAGGGGCTGAGGGTGGGTGAGGGGTTGAGAGTGTGTGAGGGTGTAACACTGTAAAAGTGTTTGGTTTAGGTTAATACATACATAGAGTACATGAGTCACAGACAAGGATCGGAGAGGCACCAGTTGTCTGCCTGAGATCTCACACCTCAAAGCGTTAATGACCTCAAGTGACCTGAGGTCAGATCATGAGAATTTCACCTTGCTTCCGCTAAGCGTATAATTGGAGCCGGGTAGCCTTCAAACATGCCGACGTTTAAGGAGTGGCTTGGTAGTGCCGGAGGCTATCTACTTGTGGGCGGAGTTAGCTACTAGGTTCCCCAATAAATACTCGGAGAACTATCGAGCATGAAGGATTAATCAAGAGAACAGCAGACGAGCAGAGCAGGGAGGCTGTCGGCCGGCAGGGCGGGAGTCTCTGTCAACTACAGACCCCCCCCCCTCTATCCAGCTATAGGCAGAGACACTTGGTGAGTGAACAGTAAGGTGACTTGTCGTGTTTTACAAGTGTTGTGTGATGATCAGGGGCAGTCAAGTTGTAGGGTTCTCGAATTCTTGGATGATGACTCACTTTGCATATTAAACTGGAACATTTTAATTGAATTGCTAAATTATGATACTTCATGTGAAATATAATTATGAATTTATTATTTAAATTGTGTTTAACTTTGTTCCCTAGAGCTTTGAGTTGAGGATTTGAGAAAGCCTCTGTGGTTACTGGGTTCATGATATAAATGAGTACATGTTTGGAGTTGATACATGGTACAGAGGGAACATACTAATAATGAACTCATGATAACATCCTTTGAGAATTTTGTGATACAGGCAAGTTCCATTCCTTGTCTTGTATGTAATGATCATGAATGGATGGTGGCAGCATTTCGTCTTCTACTATCTACTCTTCTACTTCTACTATCTACTTTTTCTCCTTCTACCTATCTACTCCTCTCCCTCCACCCCTCTCTGAACTTTCACTTTCAACTAATGACCCTCCTCGCTCCTCCCACCTCCCTACCTCTTACCCCAAACCCTCACTAATTACTTCACTATTCATTTCTTTCCTTTCGTTTCCTCTTATACGTTTGTGGCAATGATTCTGTATTCTAGAGTTCTCTCTAGGGTTTCGGGTAGCTGATCCAGTTACGGCGCCTTGTAGTCTTAGCACCTAGGTAGTCAAATACCTAGGTTTACAAGGTGTTGAACGAGAGAGGCTGCCTTAGGAACTCTGGAGGTGCTCTAGAATAGTTAGCTAACTGGGGACGGGATAACGGACTAGAGAGAGCTGTTTCCCCCGGCCTCGTTAGTTAACTGGGGGGTGGAATAATGGACAAGATAGAGCTATTTCCCCCACCCCCCGTTACAAGGGGTTGAGAGTGGGTGAGGGGCTGAGGGTAGGTGAGAGGCTGAGGGTGCGTGAGGGGCTGAGGGTTGGTGTGGGGCTGAGGGTGGGTGAGGGGCTGTCGAGGGTGATGGGCTGAGAGTGAGTGAGTGGCTGAGGGTGGGTGAGTGGCTGAAGGTGGGTGAGGCACTGAGGGTGAGGCGCTGCGGTTGGGTGAGGGGCTGCGGTTGGGTGAGGGGCTGAGGGTGGGTGGAGGGGCTGAGGGTGGGTGAGGCGCTGAAGTTAGGTGAGGGGCTGAGGGTGGGTGAGGGGGAGGGGGTGGGAGCGGGACTGACGGTGAGTGAGGGGCTGTGTGTGATGGGTTGTGGGGTAGGTGAAAGGATGAGGGTGGGTGAGACGCTGAAGTTGGAGGAGGCGCTGAGCGTGGGTGAGGGGCTGAGGGTGGGTGATGGGCTGAGAGTGGGTGAGGGGCTAAAGGTGGGTAAGGGCTGGTGTGGGGCTGAGGGTTGGTGTGGGACTGAGGATTAGTGAGAGGCTGAGGATGGTTGAGGGGCTGAGGGTAGGTGATGGGCAGAGGGTAGGTGAGAGGATGAGGGAGGGTGAGGCGCTGAGGGTGGATGAGGCACTGAGGGAGGGTGAAGTGCTGAGGGTGGGTGAGGGGCTGTGATTGGGTGAGGGGCTGATGGCTGGTGTAGGCCGAGAGTGGGTGAGGGGCTGAGGGTGGGTGAGGGGGCTGGGGATGGGTGCGGGACTGACGGTGGGTGAGGGGCTGAACGTTGGTGAAAGGCTGAGGGTGTGTGAGGGGCTGAGGGTGGGTGAGGGGTTGAGAGTGGGTGAGGGGTTGAGAGTGGGTGAGAGGGCTGAGGGTGGGTGAGGGGCTGAGGGTGGATGAGGGTGGATGAGGGGCTGAGGGTTGGTGTGGGGCTCAGGGTGGGTGAGGGGCTGAGGGTGGGTGAGGGGGATGAGGGTGGGTGAGTGGCTGAAGGTGGGTGAGGGGCTGAGGGTGGGTGAGGGGCTGAGGGTGGGTGAGGGGCTGAGGGTGGGTGAGGGGCTGAGGGTGGGTGAGGTGCTGAGGTTAGGTGAGGGGCTGAGGGTGGGTGAGGCGCTGAGGGTGGGTGGGGGGCTGAGGGTGGATGAGGGGCAGACGGTGGGTGAAGGGCTGAGAGAAGGTGAGGGGCTGAGGGTGGGTGAGGTGCTGAGGGAAGGTGAAGGGCTGAGGGTGGGTGAGGGGCTGAGGGTGAGTCAGGGGCTGAAGGTGGGTGAGATGCTGAGGGTGGATGAGGGGCTGAGGGTGGGTGAGTCGCTGAGGGGGTGAAGGGCTGAGGGTGCGTGAGGGGTTGAGAGTGGGTGAGGAGCTGAGGGAGGGTGAGGGGCTGAGGGCGGGTGAGGAAGCTGAGGGCAGGTGAGGGGGCTGAGGGTGGGTGAGGTGCTGAGGGTAGGTGAGGCGCTGACAGTGGGTGAGGGGCTGAAGGTGGGTAAGGGGCTGAGGGTGTGTGACGGGCTGAGGGTGTGTGAGGGGCTGAGGCTGGGTGAGGTGCTGAGGGTGGGTGAGGGATTGAGGGTAGGTTAGGCGCTGAAGGTGGGTGAGGGGCTGAGGGTCGGTGAGGAGGCCGAGGGTGGGTGAGGGGCCGAGGGTGGGTGAGGGGCCGAGGGTGGGTGTGGGGCTCAGGGTGGGGCTTAGGGTGGGTGTGGGGCTCAGGGTGGGTGAGGGGCTGAGGGTGGGTGAGGGGCCGAGGGTGGGTGAAGAGGCCGAGGGTGGGTGAAGAGGCTGAGGGTGGGTGAGGGGCTGAGAGTGTGTGAGGGGCTGAGGGTGTGTGAGGGGCTGAGGGTGTGTGAGGGGCTGAGGGTGGGTGAGGGGCCGAGGGTGGGTGAGGGGCTGAGGGTGGGTGAGGGGCTGAGGGTGGGTGTGGGGCTGAGGGTGGGTGTGGGGCTGAGGGTGGGTGAGGGGCTGAGGGTGGGTGAGGGGCTGAGGGTGGGTGAGGAGGCCGAGGGTGGGTGAGGGGTTGTGGGTGGGTGAGGGGCCGAGGGTGGGTGAAGAGGCCGAGGGTGGGTGAGGGGCTGAGGGTGGGTGTGGGGCTCAGGGTGGGTGAGGAGGCTGAGGGTGGGTGAGGGGCTGAGGGTGGGTGTGGGGCTGAGGGTGGGTGTGGGGCTATGGGTGGGTGAGGGGCTGAGGGTGGGTGAGGGGCTGAGGGTGGGTGAGGGGCTGAGTGTGGGTGAGGGGCTGAAGGTGGGTGAGGGGCTGAAGGTGGGTGAGGGGCTGAAGGTGGGTGAGGGGCTGAGGGTGGGTGTGGGGCTGAGGGTGGGTGTGGGGCTGAGGGTGGGTGAGGGGCTGAGGGTGGGTGAAGGGTTAAGAGTGGGTGAGGGATTGAGTGGGTGAGGGATTGAGTGGGTGAGGGGTTGAGAGTGGGTGAGGGGTTGAGAGTGGGTGATGGGCTGAGGGTGGGTGAGAGGCTCAGGGTGGGTGAGGAGCTGAGGGTTGGTGTGGGGCAGAGGGTGGGTGAGGGGCTGTCGAGGGTGATGGGCTGAGGGTGGGTGAGCGGCTGAGGGTGGGTGAGCGGCTGAAGGTGGGTGAGGCGCTGAGGGTGAGGCGCTGCGGTTGGGTGAGGGGCTGAGGGTGGGTGAGGGGCCGAGGGTGGGTGAGGGGCCGGGGGTGGGTGATGGGCTGAGGGTGGGTGAGAGGCTGAATGTGGGTAAGGGCTGGTGTGGGGCTGAGGGTTGATGTGGGACTGAGGATGGGTGAGAGGCTGAGGGTGGTTGAGGGGCTGTGGGTGGGTGATGTTCTGAGGGTAGGTGAGAGGATGAGGGAGGGTGAGGCGCTGAGGGTGGATGAGGCGCTGAGGGAGGGTGAAGTGCTGAGGGTGGGTTAGGGGCTGTGATTGGGTGAGGGGCTGGGGGCTGGTGTTGGGCTGAGGGAGGGTGAGGGGCTGAGGGTGGTGAACGGGCTGGGGGTGGGTGCGGGACTGACGGTGGGTGAGGGGCTGAGTGTGATAGCCTGAGGGTGGGTGAGAGGCTGAGGGTGGGTGAGGGGCTGAGGGAGGGTAAGGGGATGAGAGTGGGTGAGGGGTTGAGAGTGGGTGAGGGGGCTGAAGGTGGGTGAGGGGCTGAGGGTGGGTGAGGGGCTGAGTGTGGGTGAGGGGCTGTCGAGGGTGATGGGCTGAGGGTGGGTGAGGGGCTGAGGGTGGGTGAAGGGTTGAAGGTGGGTAAGGGCTGGTGTGGGGCTGAGGGTTGGTGTGGGACTGAGGATGGGTGAGAGGCTGAGGATGGGTGAGAGGCTGAGGGGGGTTGAGGGGCTGAGGGTGGGTGATGGGCTGAGGGTAGGTGAGAGGATGAGGGAGGGTGAGGCGTTGAGGGTGGATGAGGCGCTGAGGGAGGGTGAAGTGCTGACGGTGGGTGAGGGGCTGTGATTGGGTGAAGAGCTGAGGGCTGGTGTTGGGCTGAGGGAGGGTGAGGGGCTGAGGGTGGTGAACGGGCTGGGGGTGGGTGCGGGACTGACGGTGGGTGAGGGGCTGAGTGTGATGGGCTGAGGGTGGGTGAGAGGCTGAGGGTGGGTGAGAGGCTGAGGGTGGGTGAGGGGGCTGAGGGAGGGTGAGGGGATGAGAGTGGGTGAGGGTTTGAGAGTGGGTGAGGGGGCTGAAGGTGGGTGAGGGGATGAGGGTGGGTGAGGGGCTGAGGGTTGGTGTGGGGCTGAGGGTGGGTGAGGGGCTGTCGAGGGTGATGGGCTGAGGGTGGGTGAGGGGCTGAGGGTGGGTGAGTGGCTGAAGGTGGGTGAGGCGCTGAGGGTGAGGCACTGCGGTTGGGTGAGGGGCTGAGGGTGGGTTAGGGGCTGAGGTGCTGAGGTTAGGTGAGGCGCTGAGGGTGGTTGAGGGGCTGAGGGTTGGTGAGAGGGTGAGGCGCTGAGGGTGGGTGAGGGGCTGAGGGTGGATGAGGGGCTAATGGTGGGTGAAGGGCTGAGGGAAGGTGAGGGGCTGAGGGTGAGTGAGGTGCTGAGGGAAGGTGACGGGCTGAGGATGGGTGAGGGGCTGAGGGTGGGTCAGGGGCTGAGAGTGGGTGAAATGCTGAGGGTGGGTGAGTCGCAGAGGGGGTGAAGGACTGAGGGTGGGTGAGGGGTTGAGAGTGGGTGAGGAGCTGAGGGTTGGGGGGGCTGAGGGTGGGTGAGGTGCTGAGGGTAGGTGAGGCGCTGACAGTGGGTGAGCGGCTGAAGGTGGGTGAGGGGCTAAGGGTGTGTGACAGGCTGAGGGTGTGTGAGGGGCTGAGGTTGGGTGAGGTGCTGAGGTGGGGTGAGGGACTGAGGGTAGGTTAGGCGCTGAAGGTGGGTGAGGGGCTGAGGGTGGGTGAGGCGGCCAAGGGTGGGTGAGGGGCTGAGGGTGGGTGAGGGGCTGAGGGTGGGTGTGGGGCTGAGGGTGGGTGTGGGGCTGAGGGTGGGTGTGGGGCTGAGGGTGGATGAGGGGCTGAGGGTGGGTGAGGGGCTGAGGGTGGGTGTGGGGCTGAGGGAGGGTGAGGGGCTGAGGGTGGGTGTAGAGCGGTCTGGAAACGCAAGCTGGACGTCCAGTGAGAGATAAGGGTGGCAGTGTGTGACGCCTAGACGCGGCAACACTGTATAAGCATATCAAATCCAGTCAGATATTTATTTAGCTAAAAGTACGTACATACAAGATGAGTTACAAACATAATATTAGATATCTAGATAGAGCGAATACATACTATGCCTAAAGCCACTAATACGCACAGAGTTTCGGTTAAAGCGGCACCACTGTATAAGCGACACCCTTGGTGGACCAACGGAGGGGCCCGGGACGCTTGTGAGCGGCAGTGTTGACTGTGTTGTGGGAGGTGGTGGACGTTGCTGCTCCTCTATTGTGTTGTGGGAGGTGGTGAGCGTCACAGCTCCTCTACTGTAGTTACAGTGACTGTTGTGGAAGCTAGTCGTACAAACTGTTGTGTGAGCCAGCCTGCCACTGACAGTTTTAACATTTTTCGATCCTTTGGTGAGTAATGTTTTGTGATGCTTTGATTACGACAATACTACCACCATCTCTCTTACTACGACTACCACAATCCCTCATACTACCACTACCACAATCCCTCATACTACCACTACCACCATCCCTCTTACTACCACTACCACTACACTTTCTGCTTTACATGTTGTAGCATGTTTTCTGCGCTTACAATCTCTCTCAATCCTTTACATGTCTCCACGTGTTCCACGCCCAACTTGCAACCCTTTCTTACAATTTTCCTCAATCCCTCCACTACATGTTCCTACATGTTCCTTACAGCCCCTTACATGTTCTCTGTTCATCTTTTGTACTAATTCTTAAACTAGTTGTTTCTGTCATTTAGTAAGTAAGTAGATCATCCTTAACAACAACAGTAACATTACTAATTCTCAATGAGTTACTACAGAGTATTTAGTAGTTATTCATTTTCAAAACTATGTCTATATAAATCATTCTAAGACACCTTCCTACAATTAAAGATACTTGCAAGTACACAAGGTCGTTACTTACAGTAGCATCATAAGGATCATCTTTTCTTAACTCAGCTTTATTAAACATACACCTTCATTAGTCAAAGGTAACTTCTCACGTCATTGTAATAAATTTTTCCATTAAACTTATTACAACATCTCATTATTCAGTGGCATAATTAAGTACTTGTTTTAGTCCCCAATCTAATAAGCAAATTATTCTATTAAGGATAAAGAAAGAATTTGTAAACAGGTATTTAAGAACTCTTTTACAGGTATTCAACAAGCTATTGAATTTATTATATATGAAATATTTCCTCTAAAAATTGGACAGTATTTCAGAGATAAAAGACAACCGCTGCATGTCACCATATGTTTACACGATAGTATTACAATATTAATATTTTTATCCATACAAACTCTGCATAAAATATCTTCTACCCAAGATTGTTCTGTACAATCCTTGTTTTCAACAGTGTTAGTACATGTCTCAGGTAAAGTTTTCAATCCCAGATCTTCAGGTGTAACTACTTCTTCCTCTTTATCATCCACTGCTTCATAAATTATTTCCCGTACCCGTAAATAAATATCTGTACCCTCTTGCATATACCTCAACACTATTTCATGACATCTACTTTGTATAATAAATGGTAATAAATCCCTTGATTCCTTAAGGTACTGAATTAAAGCATATCTTATGCTCTCAACAGGTATTAATTTTTGATGAATCAGATTTTTTTAACTTATCCATGCTCTCCATTAGGATATTAATTAAATCATCGTCTATAGGTTTTATAGGTAATGGTAATGTCAATCTAGCATTTTTAACAAATTTCTTTCCCCTTGCAAGAATAATGTAGGCACATTCGGGATTACATCTCGCATGTAACTTCAAGGATTATCTTCTGGTCTCCAGTTGCGTATTCCACAGCCACAGGGAAAAGAGCAGACATAATCACTTATACCTGAAAACCATAAAAACAATCCAGCATCATCACGTTACAATCTTTGAGCGGCTGGGGTGGGTAAGGGGCTGGGGTGGGTGAGGGGCTGAGGGTGGTGAGTCACTGAGGGTGGGTAAGGGGCTGGGGTGGGTGAGGGGCTGAAGGTGTTGAGTCACTGAGGATGGGTATAGGGCTGAGGGTGGATGAGGCGCTGAGGGTATGAGAGGGGCTGAGGGTGGGTGAGGGGCTGAAGGTGGGTGAATGGGCTGTGGGTGGGTGAGGGACTGAGGGTGGATTAATCACTGAGGGTGGGTGAGGGACTGAGGGTGGGTGAGAAGCTGAGAGTGGGTGAGGGGTTGAGGGTGGGAGAGTCGGTAAGGGTGAGTGAGGGGCTGAGGGTAGGTGAAAGAATGAGGGTGAGTGAGCCGCTGAGGGTTAGTGAGACGCTGAGAATGGGTGAGGGGCTGAGGGTGATGGCTGAGGGTGGGTAAGAGGGTGAGAGTGGGTGATGGGCTGAGGGTGGGTGAGGGGCTGAGGATGGGTTAGGCGCTGAAGGGGAGTTAGGGGCTGAGGAGGTGAGGGGCTGAGGGTGGGTGAGGGGCAGATTGTAGGCATGGAGCTGAGCATGGGTGAGGGGCTGAGGGTGGTGAGTCACTGAGGGTGGGTATGGGGCTGAGGGTGGATGAGGCGCTGAGGGAGGGTGAAGTGCTGAGGGTGGGTGAGGGGCTGAGGGCTGGTGTGGGGCTGAGGGTGGGTGAGGGGCTGGGGGTGGGTGCGGGACTGACGGTGGGTGAGGGGCTGAGTGTGATGGGCTGAGGGTAGGTGAGAGGCTGAGGGTGGGTGAGGGGCTGAGGGTGGGTGAGGGGTTGAGAGTGTGTGAGGGGTTGAGAGTGGGTGAGGGGCTGAGGGTAGGTGAGAGACTGAGGGTGCGTGAGGGGCTGAGGGTGGGTGTGGGGTTGAGGGTGGGTGAGGGGCTGAGGGTGGGTGAGGGGCTGTCGAGGGTGATGGGCTGAGAGTGAGTGAGTGGCTGAGGGTGGGTGAGTGGCTGAAGGTGGGTGTGGCACTGAGGGTGAGGCGCTGCGGTTGGGTGAGGGGCTGCGGTTGGGTGAGGGGCTGAGGGTGGGTGAGGGGTTGAGGGTGGGTGAGGCGCTGAAGTTAGGTGAGGGGCTGAGGGTGGGTGAGGGGGAGGGGGTGGGTGCGGGACTGACGGTGAGGGGCTGTGGGTGATGGGCTGTGGGGTAGGTGAAAGGATGAGGGTGGGTGAGACGCTGAAGTTGGAGGAGGCACTGAGCGTGGGTGAGGGGCTGAGGGTGGGTGATGGGCTGAGAGTGGGTGAGGGGCTGAAGGTGGGTAAGGGCTGGTGTGGGGCTGAGGGTTGGTGTGGGACTGAGGATTAGTGAGAGGCTGAGGGTGGTTGAGGGGCTGAGGGTGGGTGATGGGCAGAGGGTAGGTGAGAGGATGAGGGAGGGTGAGGCGCTGAGGGTGGATGAGGCACTGAGGGAGGGTGAAGTGCTGAGGGTGGGTGAGGGGCTGTGATTGGGTGAGGGGCTGATGGCTGGTGTGGGGCTGAGAGTGGGTGAGGGGCTGAGGGTGGGTGAGGGGGCTGGGGATGGGTGAGGGGGCTGGGGATGGGTGCGGGACGTACGGTGGGTGAGGGGCTGAACGTTGGTGAGAGGCTGAGGGTGTGTGAGGGGCTGAGGGTGGGTGAGGGGTTGAGAGTGGGTGAGGGGTTGAGAGTGGGTGAGAGGGCTGAGGGTGGGTGAGGGGCTGAGGGTGGATGAGGGGCTGAGGGTTGGTGTGGGGCTCAGGGTGGGTGAGGGGCTGTCGAGGGTGATGGGCTGAGGGTGGGTGAGGGGCTGATGTGGGTGAGTGGCTGAAGGTGGGTGAGGCGCTGAGGGTGAGGAGCTGCGGTTGGGTGAGGGGCTGAGGGTGGGTGAGGTGCTGAGGTTAGGTGAGGGGCTGAGGGTGGGTGAGGCGCTCTGGGTGGGTGGGGGGCTGAGGGGCTGAGGGTGGATGAGGGGCAGACGGTGGGTGAAGGGCTGAGGGAAGGTGAGGGGCTGAGGGTGGGTGAGGTGCCGAGGGAAGGTGAAGGGCTGAGGGTATGTGAGGGGCTGAGGGTGAGTCAGGGGCTGAAGGTGGGTGAGATGCTGAGGGTGGATGAGGGGCTGAGGGTGGGTGAGTCGCTGAGGGGGTGAAGGGCTGAGGGTGCGTGAGGGGTTGAGAGTGGGTGAGGAGCTGAGGGTGGGTGAGGGGCTGAGGGCGGGTGAGGGGGCTGAGGGCGGGTGAGGGGGCTGAGGGTGGGTGAGGTGCTGAGGGTAGGTGAGGCGCTGACAGTGGGTGAGGGGCTGAAGGTGGGTAAGGGGCTGAGGGTGTGTGACGGGCTGAGGGTGTGTGAGGGGCTGAGGCTGGGTGAGGTGCTGAGGGTGGGTGAGGGATTGAGGGTAGGTTAGGCGCTTTAAGGTGGGTGAGGGGCTGAGGGTCGGTGAGGAGGCCGAGGGTGGGTGAGGGGCCGAGGGTGGGTGAAGAGGCCGTGGGTGGGTGAGGGGCTGAGGGTGGGTGTGGGGCTCAGGGTGGGGCTTAGGGTGGGTGTGGGGCTCAGGGTGGGGCTTAGGGTGGGTGTGGGGCTGAGGGTGGGTGAGGGGCTGAGGGTGGGTGAGGGGCCGAGGGTGGGTGAGGGGCCGAGGGTGGGTGAAGAGGCCGAGGGTGGGTGAAGAGGCCGAGGGTGGGTGAAGAGGCCGAGGGTGGGTGAGGGGCTGAGGGTGGGTGAGGGGCTGAGGGTGTGTGAGGGGCTGAGGGTGTGTGAGGGGCTGAGGGTGGGTGAGGGGCTGAGGGTGGGTGAGGGGCCGAGGGTGGGTGAGGGGCCGAGGGTGGGTGAGGGGCCGAGGGTGGGTGAGGAGGCCGAGGGTGAGTGAGGAGGCCGAGGGTGAGTGAGGGGCTGAGGGTGGGTGAGGGGCTGAGGGTGGGTGAGGGGGTGAGGGTGGGTGAGGGGGTGAGGGTGGGTGTGGAGCTGAGGGTGGGTGTGGGGCTGAGGGTGGGTGTGGGGCTGAGGGTGGGTGTGGGGCTGAGGGTGGGTGAGGGGCTGAGGGTGGGTGAGGAGGCCGAGGATGGGTGAGGGGCTGTGGGTGGGTGAGGGGCCGAGGGTGGGTGAAGAGGCCGAGGGTGGGTGAGGGGCCGAGGGTGTGTGAGGGGCCGAGGGTGGGTGAGGGGCCGAGGGTGGGTGAGGGGCCGAGGGTGGGTGAGGGGCCGAGGGTGGGTGAGGAGGCCGAGGGTGAGTGAGGGGCTGAGGGTGGGTGAGGGGGTGAGGGTGGGTGAGGGGGTGAGGGTGGGTGTGGAGCTGAGGGTGGGTGTGGGGCTGAGGGTGGGTGTGGGGCTGAGGGTGGGTGTGGGGCTGAGGGTGGGTGTGGGGCTGAGGGTGGGTGAGGAGGCCGAGGGTGGGTGAGGGGCTGTGGGTGGGTGAGGGGCCGAGGGTGGGTGAAGAGGCCGAGGGTGGGTGAGGGGCTGAGGGTGGGTGTGGGGCTCAGGGTGGGTGAGGAGGCTGAGGGTGGGTGAGGGGCTGAGGGTGGGTGTGGGGCTATGGGTGGGTATGGAGGCCGAGGGTGGGTGAGGGGCTGAGGGTGGGTGAGGGGCTGAGGGTGGGTGAGGGGCTGAAGGTGGGTGAGGGGCTGAGGGTGGGTGAGGGGCTGAGGGTGGGTGAGGGGCTGAGGGTGGGTGTGGGGCTGAGGGTGGGTGAGGGGCTGAGGGTGGGTGAAGGGTTAAGAGTGGGTGAGGGGTTGAGTGGGTGAGGGGTTGAGAGTGGGTGAGGGGTTGAGAGTGGGTGATGGGCTGAGGGTGGGTGAGAGGCTGAGGGTGGGTGAGGGGCTGAGGGTTGGTGTGGGGCAGAGGGTGGGTGAGGGGCTGTCGAGGGTGATAGGCTGAGGGTGGGTGAGGGGCTGAGGGTGGGTGAGTGGCTGAAGGTGGGTGAGGCGCTGAGGGTGAGGCGCTGCGGTTGGGTGAGGGGCTGAGCGTGGGTGAGGGGCCGAGGGTGGGTGAGGGGCCAGGGGTGGGTGATGGGCTGAGGGTGGGTGAGAGGCTGAATGTGGGTAAGGGCTGGTGTGGGGCTGAGGGTTGATGTGGGACTGAGGATGGGTGAGAGGCTGAGGGTGGTTGAGGGGCTGTGGGTGGGTGATGTTCTGAGGGTAGGTGAGAGGATGAGGGAGGGTGAGGCGCTGAGGGTGGATGAGGCGCTGAGGGAGGGTGAAGTGCTGAGGGTGGGTTAGGGGCTGTGATTGGGTGAGGGGCTGAGGGCTGGTGTGGGGCTGAGGGTGGGTGTGGGGCTGAGGGTGGGTGAGGGGGCTGGGGTGGGTGCGGGACTGACGGTGGGTGAGGGGCTGAGTGTGATGGGCTGAGGGTGGGTGAGAGGCTGAGGGTGGGTGAGGGGCTGAGGGAGGGTGAGGTAATGAGAGTGGGTGAGGGGTTGAGAGTGGGTGAGGGGGCTGAAGGTGGGTGAGGGGCTGAGGGTGGGTGAGGGGCTGAGTGTGGGTGATGGGCTGAGGGTGGGTGAGGGGCTGAGGGTGTGTGAGGGGCTGAGGGTGGGTGAAGGGTTGAAGGTGGGTAAGGGCTGGTGTGGGGCTGAGGGTTGGTGTGGGACTGAGGATGGGTGAGAGGCTGAGGGTGGTTGAGGGGCTGAGGGTGGGTGATGGGCTGAGGGTAGGTGAGAGGATGAGGGAGGGTGAGGCGTTGAGGGTGGATGAGGCGCTGAGGGAGGGTGAAGTGCTGACGGTGGGTGAGGGGCTGTGATTGGGTGAAGAGCTGAGGGCTGGTGTTGGGCTGTGGGAGGGTGAGGGGCTGAGGGTGGTGAACGGGCTGGGGGTGGGTGCGGGACTGACGGTGGGTGAGGGGCTGAGTGTGATGGGCTGAGGGTGGGTGAGAGGCTGAGGGTGGGTGAGGGGGCTGAGGGAGGGTGAGGGGATGAGAGTGGGTGAGGGTTTGAGAGTGGGTGAGGGGGCTGAAGGTGGGTGAGGGGGCTGAAGGTGGGTGAGGGGCTGAGGGTGGGTGAGGGGCTGAGGGTTGGTGTGGGGCTGAGGGTGGGTGAGGGGCTGTCGAGGGTGATGGGCTGAGGGTGGGTGAGGGGCTGAGGGTGGGTGAGTGGCTGAAGGTGGGTGAGGCGCTGAGGGTGAGGCACTGCGGTTGGGTGAGGGGCTGAGGGTGGGTTAGGGGCTGAGGGTGGGTGAGGTGCTGAGGTTAGGTGAGGCGCTGAGGGTGGGTGAGGGGCTGAGGGTTGGTGAGAGGGTGAGGCGCTGAGGGTGGGTGAGGGGCTGAGGGTGGATGAGGGGCTAACGATGGGTGAAGGGCTGAGGGAAGGTGAGGGGCTGAGGGTGAGTGAGGTGCTGAGGGAAGGTGACGGGCTGAGGATGGGTGAGGGACTGAGGGTGGGTCAGGGGCTGAGAGTGGGTGAAATGCTGAGGGTGGGTGAGTCGCTGAGGGGGTGAAGGGCTGAGGGTGGGTGAGGGGGCTGAGGGTGGGTGAGGTGCTGAGGGTAGGTGAGGCGCTGACAGTGGGTGAGGGGCTGAAGGTGGGTGAGGGGCTAAGGGTGTGTGACAGGCTGAGGGTGTGTGAGGGGCTGAGGTTGGGTGAGGTGCTGAGGGTGGGTGAGGGACTGAGGGTGGGTGAGGAGGCCAAGGGTGGGTGAGGGGCTGAGGGTGGGTGTGGGGCTGAGGGTGGGTGAGGGGCTGAGGGTGGGTGTGGAGCGGTCTAGAAACGCAAGTTGGACGTCCAGTGAGAGATGAGGGTGGCAGTGTGTGACGCCTAGACGCGGCATCACTGTATAAGCATATCAAATCCAATCAGATATTTATTTAGCTAAAAGTACGTACATACAAGATGAGTTACAAACATAATGTTAGATATCTAGATAGAGCGAATACATACTATGCCTAAAGCCACTAATACGCACAGAGTTTCCGTTAAAGCGGCACCACTGTATAAGCGGCTACTCCTGTAGCCCCTGGGGGTGGGGGAGGGGACGCTTGTGAGCGGCAGTGTTGACTGTGTTGTGGGAGGTGGTGGACGTTGCTGCTCCTCTATTGTGTTGTGGGAGGTGGTGAGCGTCACAGCTCCTCTACTGTAGTTAGTGACTGTTGTGAGAGGCACCAGACGTCACAGCTCCTCTACAGTGATTACAGTGACTGTTGTGGAAGCTAGTCGTACAAACTGTTGTGTGAGCCAGCCTGCCACTGACAGTTTCAACATTTTTCGATCCTTTGGTTAATAATGTTTTGTGATGCTTTGATTACGACAATACTACCACCATCTCTCTTACTACCATTACCACCATCTTTCTCACTACCACTATTACCATCCCTCTTGAAACGACAACCACAATCCCTCTTACTACCATTACCACCATCTCTCTCACTACCACCATCCCTCATACTACCACTACCACCGTCCCACTTACTACCACTACCACCATCCCTCTTACTACCACTACACTTTCTGCTTTACACGTTGTAGCATGTTTTCTGCGCTTACAATCTCTCTCAATCCTTTACATGTCTCCACGTGTTCCACGCCCAACTTGCAACCCTTTCTTACAATTTTCCTCAATCCCTCCACTACATGTTCCTACATGTTCCTTACAGCCCCTTACATGTTCTCTGTTCATCTTTTGTACTAATTCTTAAACTAGTTGTTTCTGTCATTTAGTAAGTAAGTAGATCATCCTTAACAACAACAGTAACATTACTAATTCTCAATGAGTTACTACAGAGTATTTAGTAGTTATTCATTTTCAAAACTATGTCTATATAAATCATTCTAAGACACCTTCATATAATTAAAGATACTTGCAAGTACACAAGGTCGTTACTTACAGTAGCATCATAAGGCATTCTTTTCTTAACTCAGCTTTATTAAACATACACCTTCATTAGTCAAGGGTAACTTCTCACGTCATTGTAATAAATTTTTCCATTAACTTATTACAACATCTCATTATTCAGTGGCATAATTAAGTACATGTTTTAGTCCCCAATCTAATAAGCAAATTATTCTATTAAGGATAAAGAAAGAATTTGTAAACAGGTATTTAAGAACTCTTTTACAGGTATTCAACAAGCTATTGGATTTATTATATATGAAATATTTCCTCTACAAATTGAACAGCATTTCAGAGATAAAAGACAACCGCTGCATGTCACCATATGTTTACACGATAGTATTACAATATTAATATTTTTATCCATACAAACTCTGCATAAAATATCTTCTACCCAAGATTGTTCTGTACAATCCTTGTTTTCAACAGTGTTAGTACATGTCTCAGGTAAAGTTTTCAATCCCAGATCTTCAGGTGTAACTACTTCTTCCTCTTTATCATCCACTGCTTCATAAATTATTTCCCATACCCGTAAATAAATATCTGTACCCTCTTGCATATACCTCAACACTATTTCAAGACATCTACTTTGTATAATAAATGGTAATAAATCCCTTGATTCCTTAAGGTACTGAATTAAAGCATATCTTATACTCTCAACAGGTATTAATTTTTGATGAATCAGATTTTTTTAACTTATCCATACTCTCCATTAGGATATTAATTAAATCATCGTCTATAGGTTGTATAGGTAATGGTAATGTCAATCTAGCATTTTTAACAAATTCCTTTCCCCTTGCAAGAATAATGTAGGCACATTCGGGATTACATCTCGCATGTAACTTCAAGGATTATCTTCTGGTCTCCAGTTGCGTATTCCACAGCCACAGGGAAAAGAGCAGACATAATCACTTATACCTGAAAACCTTAAAAACAATCCAGCATCATCACGTTACAATCTTTGAGGGGCTGGGGTGGGTGAGGGGCTGGGGTGGGTGAGGGGCTGAAGGTGGTGAGTCATTGAGGGTGGGTGAGGGGCTGAGAGTGGGTGATGGGCTGAGGGTGGGTGAGAGGCTGAAGGTGGGAAAGGGCTGGTGTGGGGCTGAGGGAGGGTGAGGGGCTGAGGGTGGTGAAGGGGCTGGTGGTGGGTGCGGGACTGACGGTGGGTGAGGGGCTGAGTGTGAGAGGCTGAGGGTGGGTGAGGGGCTGAGGGTGGGTGAGGGGCTGAGGGTGGGTGAGGGGTTGAGAGTGGGTGAGGGGTTGAGAGTGGGTGAGGGGTTGAGGGTGGGTGAGGGGCTGAGGGTTGGTGTGGGGCTGAGGGTGGGTGAGGGGCTGTCGAGGGTGAGGCGCTGCGGTTGCGTGAGGGGCTGAGGGTGGGTGAGGGGCTGAGGGTGGGTGAGGCGCTGAGGTTAGGTGAGGGGCTGAGGGTGGATGAGCGGCAGGGGGTGGGTGTGGGACTGATGGTGAGTGAGGGTCTGAGGGTGATGGACTGTGGGGTAGGTTAAAGGATGAGGGTGGGTGAGACGCTGAAGGTGGAGGAGGCGCTGAGCGTGGGTGAGGGGCTGAGGGTGGGTGAGGAGCTGAGGGTTGGTGTGGGGCTGAGGGTGGGTGAGGGGCTGAGGGTGGGAGAGGGGCTGAGGGTGGGTGAGGAGCTGAGGGTTGGTGTGGGGCTGAGGGTGGGTGAGGGGCTGAGGGTGGGAGAGGGGCTGAGGGTGGGTGAGTGGCTGAAGGTGGGTGAGGCGCTGAGGGTGAGGTACTGCGGTTGAGTGAGGGGCTGAGGGTGGGTGAGGTGCTGAGGTTAGGTGAGGCGCTGAGGGTGGGTGAGGGGCTGAGGGCTGGTGAGAGGCTGAGGGTGGGTGAGGCGCTGAGGGTGGGTGGGGGGCTGAGGGTGGGTGAGGGGCTGAGAGTGGATGAGGGGCTGACGGTGGGTGAAGGGCTGAGGGAAGGTGAGGGGCTGAGGGTGGGTGAGGGGCTGAGGGTGGGTCAGGGGCTGAGAGTGGGTGAAATGCTGAGGGTGGGTGAGGGGCTAAGGGGGGGGTGAGTCACTGAGGGGGTGAAGGGCTGAGGATGGGTGAGGGGTTGAGAGTGGGTGAGGAGCTGAGGGTGGGTGAGGGGCTGAGGGCGGGTGAGGGGGCTGAGGGTGGGTGAGGTGCTGAGGGTAGGTGAGGCGCTAACAGTGGGTGAGGGGCTGAAGGTGGGTGAGGGGCTGAGGGTGTGTGACGGGCTGAGGGTGTGTGAGGGGCTGAGGGTGGGTGAGGCGCTGAGGTTAGGTGAGGGGCTGAGGGTGGATGAGCGGCAGGGGGTGGGTGTGGGACTGATGGTGAGTGAGGGGCTGAGGGTGATGGACTGTGGGGTAGGTGAAAGGATGAGGGTGGGTGAGACGCTGAAGGTGGAGGAGGCGCTGAGCGTGGGTGAGGGGCTGATGGAGGGTGAGGGGCTGAGAGTGGGTGATGGGCTGAGGGTGGGTAAGGGGCTGTGATTGGGTGAGGGGCTGAGGACTGGTGTGGGGCTGAGGGTGGGTGAGGGGGCTGGGGGTGGGTGCGGGACTGACGGTGGGTGAGGGGCTGAGGGTGGGTGAGAGGCTGAGGGTGGGTGAGGGGCTGAGGGAGGGTGAGGGGATGAGAGTGGGTGAGGGGTTGAGAGTGGGTGAGGGGGCTGAAGGTGGGTGAGGGGGCTGAAGGTGGGTGAGGGGCTGAGGGTGGGTGAGGTGCTGAGGGTTGGTGTGGGGCTGAGGGTGGGTGAGGGGCTGAGGGTGGGAGAGGGGCTGAGGGTGGGTGAGTGGCTGAAGGCGGGTGAGGCGCTGAGGGTGAGGTACTGCGGGTGGGTGAGGGGCTGAGGGTGGGTGAGGTGCTGAGGTTAGGTGAGGCGCTGAGGGTGGGTGAGGGGCTGAGGGCTGGTGAGAGGCTGAGGGTGGGTGAGGCGCTGAGGGTGGGTGGGGGGCTGAGGGTGGGTGAGGGGCTGAGAGTGGATGAGGGGCTGATGGTGGGTGAAGGGCTGAGGGAAGGTGAGGGGCTGAGGGTGGGTGAGGTGCTGAGGGAAGGTGAAGGGCTGAGGGTGGGTGAGGGGCTGAGGGTGGGTCAGGGGCTGAGAGTGGGTGAAATGCTGAGGGTGGGTGACGGACTAAGGGGGGGTGAGTCACTGAGGGGGTGAAGGGCTGAGGATGGGTGAGGGGTTGAGAGTGGGTGAGGAGCTGAGGGTGGGTGAGGGGCTGAGGGCGGGTGAGGGGGCTGAGGGTGGGTGAGGTGCTGAGGGTAGGTGAGGCGCTAACAGTGGGTGAGGGGCTGAAGGTGGGTGAGGGGCTGAGGGTGTGTGACGGGCTGAGGGTGTGTGAGGGGCTGAGGTTGGGTGAGGTGCTGAGAGTGGGTGAGGGACTGAGGGTAGGTTAGGCGCTGAAGGTGGGTGAGGGGCTGAGGGTGGGTGAGGAGGCCGAGGGTGGGTGAGGGGCTGAGGGTGGGTGTAAGGCTGAGGGTGGGTGTAAGGCTGAGGGCGGGTGAGGAGGCTGAGGGTGGGTGAGGGGCTGAGGGTGGGTGAGAGGCTGAGGGTAGGTGAGAGGCTGAGGGTGGGTGAGAGGCTGAGGGTGGGTGAGAGGCCGAGGGTGGGTGAGGGGCTGTGGGTGGGTGAGGGGCTGAGGGTGGGTGTGGAGCGGTCTGGAAACGCAACTGGACGTCCAGTGAGAGATGAGTGTGGCAGTGTGTGACGCCTGGACGCGGCAACACTGTACAAGCATATCAAATCCAATCAGATATTTATTTAGCTAAAAGTACGTACATACAAGATGAGTTACAAACATAATATTAGATATCTAGATTGAGCGAATACATACTATGCCTAAAGCCACTAATACGCACAGAGTTTCCGTTAAAGCGGCACCACTGTATAAGCGGCTACTCCTGTATCCCCGGGGGGTGGGGGAGGGGACGCTTGTGAGCGGCAGTGTTGACCATCGTAATAACGATGGTCAGCTTTCAGCCTCTGATTCTGCTATTGAGTTTAATAGGTTCTTCTCTTCCATTGGTTCATCCCTTGCAAATGATATTCCATCTTCCAGTACTGACATTAAGGACTATCTTACAGGTAACTATCCACAGTCTCTGTACCTAAAGCCTATTAACTCCACTGACGTCAATGAGATAATCCTTTCCCTTAAAACCAAGTCTGGTGCCCTTGAGGAGATACCAACTTTAATTTACAAAAAAGCCTCCAGATCTTTAGCCCCTGCTATTGCTTTGCTCTTCAACAAGTCACTTGAACTCCAAACCTTTCCAGATATTCTAAAAAAAGCGAGAGTAACGCCTGTCCACAAATGTGGTGACCCCACAGATGTTAACAACTACAGACCTATATCAATCCTGCCAAACTTGTCAAAAATTTTTGAAAAACTTATATACAAGCAGCTTTACTCATATCTAGCCAAACTCAATATACTTAGCCCTTGCCAATATGGCTTCAGACCCAAAAAAAGCACTAACGATGCACTTATTAGTATGCTTAACTCGATTCATACAGCCCTTGATAAAAAGGAGTTCCCTGTTGGGTTATTTGTGGACCTGCGTAAAGCTTTTGATACTGTCAACCACCATAACCTTCTTCTTAAATTACATCATTATGGAGTCAGAGGACACTCCCTACAATACCTCGAGTCCTACCTTACTGACAGGCTCCAATATGTTTCTGTGAATAATACAATTTCTCCCACCCTACCCATCAACATTGGTGTTCCTCAGGGCAGCATACTTGGCCCTCTCCTCTTTCTCATATACATTAATGACCTTCCAAATGCCTCCCAACACCTCAAACCAATTCTATTTGCTGACGACACAACCTTCATTTACTCCAGTCCTGACCCTCTTGCTCTAAATGCCACAGTAAATACTGAGCTAAATAAAGTCCATCTTTGGCTAACTGCCAACAAACTCACCCTTAACATTGACAAAACCTTCTATATTCTGTTTGGCAATAAATCCTCTAGTCTTATAAATCTCAAAATAAACAATACCCAAATTTGTAACAAATTAGATGGCAAATTCCTTGGCATTCTCATTGACCACAAGCTGAATTTCCAGGGACACATTCTAAATATATCTAAAAAAGTTTCAAAAACGGTGGGCATTCTTTCTAAGATCAGATATTATGTACCACGCCCTGCCCTGGTGACTCTCTATTACTCCCTTATCTATCCTTATCTCAACTATGGTATTTGTGCTTGGGGTTCTACTACCCAAAATCACTTACGTCCTCTAATTACCCAACACAAAGCCGCTATTAGAACAATATCCAACTCTGGCCCCAGACATCACTCGGTACCCCTACTCAAATCTCTTAATATGTTAGATATTAAGTCACTGCACATTCTCTCATGTGTATTATACATATATAAAACGCTAAACTATAATGCCAATCCTGATCTTAAAAGCTTCATAGTAGGTTGTAACAGAACCCATGAGCACCACACCAGAAATAAATACAGTTTTGATATTCCTAGAGTACGTCTTAATCAAACTAGAAATGCTCTGCAAATCAAGGGGCCCAGAATGTGGAATGACCTTCCCAACCATGTTAAAGACTGTACCTCTCTCAACCAGTTTAAGATAAAAACTAAACACTACCTAATAAATTCCCTGTAATCTACCTCACTCCTCTATTGTCAACCCATGTCTGTTATTTTCTTTTTTTTTTTTTAATCAACACTGTTTGTCAACCTATTGTTTTGTGCTGCTTTTTCAGTCATGTTTCCCCCTTTTTTTTATCTTTATTTGTATTTGTTCTCAACATCTTTTATTCTTTATGCTCAATTAGTATTAAGTTCTAGATATTAATGTTTTCTTGCCCGAAACGCATTGCGTAATAGTGGCTTTAGGCATTGTATGTACTAGCTCTATCTATATATCAATCCATTAATGTAACATCACTTGTATGTATATACCTTACCTGAATAAACATCTGAATCTGAATCTGAATCTGACTGTGTTGTGGGAGGTGGTGGACGTTGCTGCTCCTCTATTGTGTTGTGGGAGGTGGTGAGCGTCACAGCTCCTCTACTGTAGTTACAGTGACTGTTGTGGAAGCTAGTCGTACAAACACTGTTGTGTGAGCCAGCCTGCCACTGACAGTTTCAACATTTTTCGATCCTTTGGTGAGTAATGTTTTGTGATGCTTTGATTACGACAATACTACCACCATCTTTCTTACTACCACTACCACCATCCTTCTCACTACGACTACCACAATCCCTCTTACCAATCTTACTACCACTACCACCATCCCTCTTACTACCACTACCACCATCCCTCTTACTACCACTACCACCATCCCACTAACTACTACCACCATCCCTCTTGCTACCACTACCACCATTTCTCTTACTACCACTACCACCATCCCTCTTGCAACGACAACCACAATCCCTCTTACTACTAGTACCACCATCTCTCTCACTACCACTACCATCATCCCTCATACTACCACTACCACCATCTTTCTTACTACCACTATCTTTCTTACTACCACTACCACCATCCTTCTCACTACGACGACCACAATCCCTCTTACCTCTCTTACTACCACTACCACCATCCCACTTACTACTACTACCACCAACCCTCTTTCTACCACCATTCCTCTTACTACCACTACCGCCATCCCTCTTACAGCGACAACCACAATCCTTCATACTACCACTACCACCATCTCTCTTACTACCTCTACCACCATCCCACTTACTACTACTACCACCACCATCCTTCTTACTACGACTACCACAATCCCTCATACTACCACTACCACCATCTCTCTTACTACCTCTACCACCATCCCACTTACTACTACTACCACCACCATCCCTCTTACTACGACTACCACAATCCCTCTTTCTACCACTACCACCATCTCTCTCACTATACTACCACCATCTCTCATACTACCATTACCACCATCTCTCCCACTACCACCATTCCTCATACTACCACATCCACCATCCCTCTTACTACAACTACCACCATATCTCTTACTACCACTACCACCATCCCTCTTACTACCACAATTCCTCTTACTACCACTATCACCATCCGTACAACAATTACTGCAAGCATTCCTAGTGTCACCACTGCCAATAACCAAAACTAACAACATCCTTACTAACTCTGTCAAACTCTTACTCTGTTAATATGTGAAAAGCCTGGCGTTCTGCGAGCGCTTTGTCATGGGTTCGTATCCTGGCCGCCCGTGACAGCTGACTAACACCCAGGTACCTATTTTACTGCTAGGTAACAGGGGCATAGGGTGAAAGAAACTCTGCCCATTGTTTCTCGCTGGCGCCTGGGATTGAACCCAGGACCACAGGATCACAAGTTCCGCGTGCTGTCCTCTCGGCCGACCGGCTACCTAATACAACAATCCCTACTAAAATCATCCACGTTATCACCATTTTTGCAACTGTAATTTCTTCAACCACCTTCCATCCACAACTATAACCATCCTATATACCACTATCCATACTACCAAGATCCCTACTACCATCATCTCTAATGACACATCTTATACCATCCCTAGAGAGAGAGAAGAAAAATACAGGAGAGAAGGAGAGAGAGAGAAGAGAAATACAGGTGAGCGAGAGAGAGTGAGAGAGTGAGAGAGAGTGAGTTCAACATTCATAGACATTTTGTTCGAATAATGAAAAAGTTCAAACGTGGGCCATATCCAGATGGGAATCCAAAACTCGAAGAAAACTTGCACATGGCAGGGTTGGATCCAAGGTCTGGTGGTCCCTGGTGAAGGATCGGTTGGGATACTCATCTGAGGACACAATCCCAACTCTAAATCGTAAGGATTGAACTGTTGCAACCAGCAGTAAGAATAAAGGTGATCTACTGGCAATCCACTTTGCTGCCAAGATGCAAGTCCCTGGTCCTGAACGTGAACCCCACATCTTGCTCCAAGCACTGTGTCTTTGATGACTGAAGTCGTTACACAGCAGGCAGAAGTTCTCCATCTTCTGAAAACCCTAGACACAAGCAAAGCTGTGGGGCAGATAAGGTCAGTCCAAGAATATTACGCAGCTGTGCTGACCTGTTGGCTCCACCTCTCACATGCCTATTCCAACTCTGCCTATATTTGGGTCCTCCTTATGGAAGAAGGCAGATGTTGTTCAAGTACACATAAAGAAGAGCCGCTCAGACGTTGGTAATTACAGACCAGTGTACCTGCTCTCCATTACTGGCAAAATCCTGGACTTTTTAATCACTCGGCATATATCATTTTTTGATAATCATCGGCTAACATGTCATAAACAGTATGGTTTTGAATATGTCGGGAAACTGATGGTGAGATTTATATTTATTTAGTTTATATTAATTTATATAGTAATTTATATTTTACATTAATTTATATTTTTCGATAGTAAACTATAATGTTTAAAGTGGACTGTTTTTCTTGAATGTTCCACAAATCGATTTCCTTACACATTCTGGGGGGGTTATGGTTTATATATAGTTAATCAAAATTGTTGATTAGTAGACATTCACTACAGTATTAGACTACATATATTAACTAAAATGGGGAGGCCTTATCTGTATTGTAGTTTTATCCTAGACAACCAGTATGAACGCTGAAGAACATGCCAATCGATAACTCCTTGTGGGTGTGACTGGCATCAACTCATGTACAAGTGTTGTGCATGAGTACAACAACTAGGTAAGTGCATCAACTCTTGTACAAGTGTTGTGCATGAGTACAACAACTAGGTAAGTGCATCAACTCTTGTACAAGTGTTGTACATGAGTACAACAACTAGGTAAGTGCATCAACTCATGTACAAGTGTTGTGCATGAGTACAACAACTAGGTAAGTGCATCAACTCATGTACAAGTGTTGTGCATGAGTACAACAACTAGGTAAGTGCATCAACTCTTGTACAAGTGTTGTGCATGAGTACAACAACTAGGTAAGTGCATCAACTCTTGTACAAGTGTTGTACATGAGTACAACAACTAGGTAAGTGCATCAACTCATGTACAAGTGTTGTGCATGAGTACAACAACTAGGTAAGTGCATCAACTCATGTACAAGTGTTGTGCATGAGTACAACAACTAGGTAAGTGAATCAACTCATGTACAAGTGTTGTGCGTGAGTACAACAACTTGGTAAGTGCATCAACTAGGTAACAAGTTATATTTCTTACTCTTCAATTACACCTGTCAAAGGGCACTCACAATAAATAGTAGGAACCTAATATGACAGCTGTATCTAGGGAATTATAGTTAATATTTATGAAATAAGGTCCAAGGAATATTTACCTAGTTTTATGTCTCGTTTGCATTCTAACCGGCTCACTTTATAACTACCTATAACATTTCTGATCAGGATTGAAACAGCAATTAAATGAGTTTCGGAAAGAGCACCTCCATTATTGAAGACGATGCATGTTGATAATGGGGACTCTATTAGTCCTGTAACACTGGTGTCCAAAGGAAATTTCTGTGGAACTTGAAGTGAGCTCCTTTCGAGACTTTGTTTAAATTTAATGACGTCAACTGCTGGTAGTCTCCCTCCCACTGACAGCATCCATTGTTCTCCAGATGTGTCAAGAAGTGGTTAGAATGCCCACATTTACTCTATTTAGTACTAATAATCAAGTTGATTCAAGAGAATTTTTTTCTATGATGTTTACAGTCCAGAGACTGCTGTATTAAGAATAATTCTTAATAATATAGCTGGTGAATTTAATAGTGACGTGGCAATGATAACTCTATTTTCTAATGAGGAATATTCCAATGTGCCATATCTTCTATGAGTGAATTTGTTTATTACAAATCACCAGTAATATTATCTGCCTATTGTATTAAATGTTAGTAAATGGTGTCGTGGTTTCTGACATAATTCCCAGGGTCCGAATACAGATCAAAGTCCATTACTTAGGACTGACGAACACCGATACTCCCCCTCAGAATTATTAGTTTAATTTGAATGTTAGTAGTTAGTAATCACACATTTGTGAGTCAGTTCGTACAGGACTCCTGTACTGGCGTTGCAGGTAAAATTGGTCCCATACTTGAGTTGCCGGGGTTGGAAGTCCTTTGACGATTTCATTTCCTGCTAACTCTTGGGAGGCTAAATTTCTAGCCTAATCACATTTTATTTAATCCAGAGGACTGAATGTGAGCCACAACTACTGTCAAGTATGATTCCGGGACTGTAATGAGAACAGTGACATTAGGTATATTACCTTTAAGCTTCTTCAGGTAACTGGTCACTGATATATAAACGCTGGGGCCTATGGCATACATCTCAATTAAATAATAAATGTATCAAAATTAGTCTTCAGATTTATATAATCAGTCATACTCCCTTATGCTTATTTGCTGGTGTTTAGTTGACTGACAAATTGGGGTTTAATTTGGTTTAATTGATTCAGAGGATTGAATAGTCAATCATTAAAGTCAAGTATGGTTTTGAGACTACAGTGGGTTCATTGACATTGGTCGCAGTAACTTGTAGCTTGTTTAGGCTACTGTTTACTGATTTGGCACTGAGGCCTCATGATCTCATCTTCAGCTTTAAATGATGATATAAAGATCAACCCCTGTTGTTATAGTCAGCTGTAATCTCCTAAGTATAATTCTACTGGAGATATATAATCAGCTGACAAATTTAGATTACGATTGGTATTGTTTGTCTGCAGGTATAGGTTTCCTCAGGGTTAATAATGGGCCTGTGAGTAATTTGCCTCTTGCAAAATTAAACATGTTTATGATCTCATATTTAGTAAGGCTAGTGATGAATTGGTAGAAGAAGTCTGCACCTACAAAGATACCGAAATCGGTGAGGTGATCAAACTTAACTTTATCTGCCAATTTTATTCCTCTATTTCTCAGGAATTTGGCAGTAACTCCCAGACCTTAAACTTGTAGGTTGGCTGGAATTGTATCCACCAAAATGGCTTGTTCTTGACAGACATAGCTGCCTAACCGTGCTGATGGCTGTACCACCTGGTAGATTAGAGGCCCTGTATCTGCTAGAAACCCTGAAATTCTGAATGTCGTCTGGGTTATAGGCCTTAATTGTACATCATCTGCCACCTTTTTAGTGAAATGTTCTCTGGGACCCTTGGTCAAACAACCCACGGGTATGGACGTTGGTCCTCTTATTTTGGATGGTAATTTGGCCAGTAGGCAAAGTCATATCATTTTTTAAATTTGTTGATAGGACACTGATTTTCTGTCACACCTTGCTGTATTGTACTGTGGTTGGAATGTTATCTTCCATCTTAGGGTTTGGACACTTTGTTTTGTTGTCTCTGCACAATGCAGCATGGTGCTGACCCTTGTTACACTTATTATAGGTGTGTAATTGGTTCTCACAGTCGAGGATGTTGTGTTTCCTGAGGCACCTCGTTCAATGTTGCAACTCTTTGATCACCCTGCATGCTTCTTGCTTTTGGAGACGGGCTCAGCATCACATATTTAGGGGATGCAGCTCCAACACTAGCCTCATTGTCATGTGCACACCCCCACTCTAGCCACCGTGACTCCTCACTCTCTCCTTGGTTGGTATGATCTCCTCAATATCCTTTCTCTTATTATTATTCTGTACTATCCTATCCACAGCTGTGGTGCTTTCTTTCTCTCTCTATTTTACTTCCTGGGAAGCCTCACTAGGACAAGGGGAAACACCTGTTAACTACACAGATTTAATAACAACACAGAACATATACAGAGCACTCACATATGATACATGGGAATATAAACCTCTGCACTTTATGATATAACAACCTGGTTGTAGTTCAAAACCATTAGGGCTCTGTCAGTCGCTTATACCAAGCAGTCGCCCAACTCCTGGCTCGCCACTTATGCTACCAACCTCACCAAGTGGGTAAATCATGTAATACAATGTGATATGGCACTATCAGCTCTGGAATATGTGTAAATATCTGCAGGCAATTCAGCCAATGGCTGTAATACTATAACCATGAATATAAATAATTCTTGGCACAAAAATGATAACCAATCACCCTATTAGTACTAGAACACAAACACACACACACACACACACACACACACACACACACACACACACACACACACACACACACACACACATATATATATATATATATATATATATATATATATATTTACAGGTAATCCAGCCTACAGTCAGTTGTAACTCTATACTTCAGTATAAGTACTCCTTAAGTACTCCTTGGCACAAAAATGGTAATCAATCACGCACCTTTCACTGCGTCGTGCACGCTAATGGCAACCAAACACTCTACCAGCTGAGTACAAGTGGTCAATAAGAAATTCCTTCCCAAATCTGGGAGCTGACTACCCTGATATCTTCAGGCTCTTCCAGGTTTATCTACCAGAATCCTCTGCAGCTCTTCCAGACTGCTGAACCATGAAGTTTCCCTGAACCACCATGATGCTCCATCACTGGTATTACAGAAGCATGTGAAACTTCACTTCACTGCTGCTCTTCTCACAGCTTGAGGTCCTGCTCCTCACTGTATGGCTGCTCCTCCACAGAGCTCAGTACCTTCCACAACCTTGGAGTCTCATCCACTACTCCTCCTTTGCTGGCTCTAAGTTCACAGCAACTCCTTCACCAGACAAACCTGCAACCCATCGACATGCCAATAAAAATGTTTCCCTATGCATACATAAACAAAATAAACCACACAATTAATGTTTCCACCCATCATCTCTCTGCTTTCTACATGTTGTGAGTATGCACTCCCTCATCCAGGACGAATCCATCTTCCGCCTCCCGCTGGGTGGTTCCTCTACCTGCCTGAGAATTAAAGGGAGGATTAGTTCCTGACGGAGGAGCTGCCCCGCCACGGGGCAGCTCCTCCGTCAGGAGCTAATCCTCCCTCAGTCACCCACAAGTGGTCGGAGGGGATGGACGCCACATCGCCCTCCAGGACCTTCCTCCATATTTACTCTCCTATTTTGGCCTTCTGCTTTACTAAAGCATGCCTAACATATCAATAAACATTCGCTACGGTCGCTGGGTACACGACCAACTGCAGACAATCACTGTAAACTAGTTAAAATTGGCTTACCACAGAATTTGGTTCACTTGCGGCGCTCACTGACGGGGCGGCGACACTCGGGGCGCCTCAGGCTACCCACAGAACTGCTTTAACTGCTCCACAACACCTGCAGTTCACGACTCGAGCTGGCATGTCTGCAGACTTATTCCTCAGTCGAAACATCTTCCCACTTCCTTCCTCTTGAAGGTATATGAAACAGGGGTTCTTCTTCACCAGGGGCTCAAACGGAGTACACCCTCCAATCACGTTCTCTTCAGCTCAAGTGAGCTCAAGCGCATCTGAAGCGAGCCTCACTTCTCCAACAAACTCTCCACATCCCATGTCAAGTCATTTATTTATATTCTTGTTCACTGCCCATACTCTTAAAACTATTTATCAAATTTAATCGCGTGTTTACTATGCATATATCCACGGCTATATCTCTTTGACCTCTTAGGTCAGGCCTGATAGAATAACTCTCAAGGGGTAAACTCGTTTCTCAGCTACCTGGGATCATAACACTCCCCTCCCCTTATTTTTCAGAGTTATTCCAGTGGCTAGGCTCAGGATAATGCATCCGCCACTACATTGTCACGTCCTCTTATGTTTTATTACAAGGTCATACTCTTGGGACAATAAAAACCACCTGGTTAACCTTTGGTTCGCATGTTTCATTTTGCTCAAGAAAACTAGGGGATTATGGTCTGTATACACCGTCACTAGGTGTCTTCCCCCACTCACATATACTTCAAAATGTTTTAATGCCATCACGAGAGCCAAAGTCTCTTTCTCGACTGTACTGTACAACCTCTGGTGTTTAACAAACTTCTCTGAGAAGGACACAGGGCGGTAAATTCCATTATTCTGCTGCGTCAATACAGCTCCCGCCCCTTTATCACTGGTATCTGCAAATAACGTAAACGGCGCTCCAAAATTTGGCGACACTAGTACAGGCGCCTCGGTCAACAATCTTTTGGTCTTTTCAAATGCTTCTTGCGCTATTCCATTCTACTCCTACTTCTTGCTCTTCGATAACAAACTCGTCACAGGAGCGGCTATGGTAGAGAAATTCTCACAGAACTTCCGGTAATGTGGGAACCGACCTGTGAGATTTATATTTATTTAATTTATATGAATTTATATTTACGTTAATTTATATACTTCGATAGCAATTTGTATAATGATAAGTGGACTGTATTTCTGCAATAATCTCATAATCTCACAAATCGATCCTCTACACATTAGGGGGGTTTATATTAATTGAATATATATGCAGCCAATCAAACTACAGTAATAGACTACATACATTGAAGAGGTTCCTTATCTTATAGTACAGCAGGCTAGTCCACCAGGTATAACTAGGGTGTAGACACCAAATTATCCTCTTTGAGGTAGCTTCCATCACCCAGTAACTGATGCACAAAGCATATGCTTCCTCGTCTTGACCTGTCAAAAGGGCGCTAGCTGTAAAGCCAGATTCTATGACAAGTATTTCAGAGAAAACTGTACATGGAACATGAAGCCCTGGCTTAATTACCTTTAGTTTGAGGCTTCCACGTGCTCTAACCGGGTCACCCTATATAATGACATTAATGGCCATAAATGAAAGATACTGGGTTTCGGAAAGAACACTTAACTTGATTTGTTGACAGCGTGTTGAAAATGTTACACCTTTGGTTTCCATAACACTACGTCCAAGTAAAATTAACAGGAGCCGTATTTGCTCCCGTGTGCCTCTGGTCTAGTATCAACAATGGCTGCTCTCCTTCCTCACTGACGCCTGGCTTACATTGTCCAGATTTCAGAAAGTGATAGAAGGGTCACATTTACTCTACTTTAATATTGATAATTAAGTTAATTTATATAAGATGTTTTTATGATGGTAAAGTCCAAAGACTAATGTATTTAAGAATAATTCCCACCATAATAGGTGGTGATTTATAATAGTATGTGGTGATGATATCCCATTTTCTATAGACGGTAATTCCACTACAAGTTACATTTTCTATGGGTAACTTGTTTATACAATACAGCTATTATCTGTATGATTATTAAATGGTGTCGGATTTTCCGACAGGTAATACCCAATCATACCTAGGTATCTTAACAACTCTTTCTTCCTTCTGGGTACTGGGAATTTGTCGATGGCCTCTACTTTGTTCTTACCGGAGCAACCTCACCTTGCCCTTCTACATATCCAAGGCATTCTAGGCGGGCTCTCCCGAACGTGCTTTTCACTAATTTGACCGTCATGTTGGCCTTCTCCAATTGATCGAACAAATCTAAAAGTCGATCCACGTGATCCTTGCAGGAAACCATGAACACAACGATATCATTGATGTACACTGCACATCTGGTCGCGCCTTGTAATACCTGATTCATTACCTGTTGGAAACAGCCACCACTATTCTTCATTCCAAATGGCACCACTTTATATTGGTACAAGCCATCGGGTGTCGCGAATGCTTAGATCCTTTTGGCTTCCTCGGACAGGGAAATCTGGTAGTATCCTTTCAACAGTTCTATTTTCGAGACATACCTCGCACTCCCAATCCTATCTATACAATCATCTATGCATGGTATCGGGAATGAGACGGTGACTGTGACTGCACTCACTTTTCTGTAATCGGTGCAGAACCGGTATGTGCCATCACTCTTCTTCATGAGGAGACACGGCAAACTCCAGTCGCTATCGCTAACCTCTGCCAGGTAGTCATCTACCAAATACTTTACCTCTGCCCTCATTGCCGTTGCTTTCTCTGGGTTAACTCTGTAAGGGTACTGCTTGATAAGGTCAGCACTCCCTACATTTACTTCATGCACCGATCTGTGGTGCCTTCTGGGCACATCCGTAAATAGCGACTTATTCCTCCGGAGGATCTCCACTATTTCCTGGCGTTGGTCATCCTCCAAATGACCCAAACACTCGTCTATCTTGGCCAGGCTTTCCGTGTTCGATATCTTCGCGCCATCGGCCCCCTCTAATTTACAGTTCTCCTCTATTCCTTTGTCGTCTCCCACACAAAGCACAGTCGTCTGCGGCAGGGCTTCTATGTGTTCCTCTTCACCTGGAGGCTTATCCCTATCATAGTACCTCTTTATCACGTTTACATGATAAACTTGTGGTTTCCTCGGTCGATCTGGCATATACACTACATAGTTCACATCCCTTAGCCCTTCTGTATGGTACATGGTCCACAAAATCTTGACTCGTATATACTTCCTTTCACCAGCAGGAGGACTAACACCTGATCCCCTTCCTAAAATCTCCTGTCTTTTGCCTTCCTGTCGTGATATCTGACCATTTCTGCTTGGGACGTTCTTAAATTTTCTCTGGCCAACTCTCTGGGCCTAGAGAGATGCTCTCTAAAAGTCTTCACATACTGTCCTACATCCACCTTCTGCCTATCCTCAGTGAGCTGCTCTTTCAATGCACCCACCGGACTCCTAATTGAGTGTCTGTACACCGTTGAAATGGGGTGACTCCAAGAGATTCCACTACCGCATCCCTGATGGCGAACAACATGAATGGCAATGCCTCGTCCCACTTACTCCCTTCCTCAGCGCAGTGTATCCTCAACAAACTCTTCAGCGTTCCGTGGAAACACTCCAAAGCCCCCCTGTGACTGAGGGTGATTCGGTGACAAGCGCACTTGTTCTACCTTCCATCCTCTCACAGTTTCCCTAAACAATTTCGACTGGAAAACGCTGTGGTGGTCCATCTGGATAACCTTGGGCATGCCTACCCTATGCAATGTAGTTCTGTAGTCTATCCAGAACGGCTCATGATGTCAGTTTTCTTAGGAGGATTGCTTCGGGGAAATGGGTGGCTGTGCACATTATGGTCAGTAAATACTCGTGGCCATTCCTGGTCCTTGGCAACGGACCTACACAGTCTATCAAGACCCCTTTCGAAAGGCTCACCAAACGCCGGTATGGGTCTCAAAGGTGCCTTCGGTATAGCCAGAGCCGGTTTACCTGCTCGTTGGCATACCAAACATGTCCTACAATACCTCTTTACATCCTTCCACACGGTTAGCCAATAGAAGTGCTCCTGCAACTTATTTAAGGTCTTCACCCCTAAATGGCCTGCGATATCTATGGAGTGGGCTAGTTCTAGCCCTGCCACTCTGAACTCCTTCGGCACCAACACTTGGTGCTTCTCTAACTGTACCTTATCTGCGCCGGCTCTGTCTGGTCGCCACTTCCTCGTTAGTATGTCATTGTCTAAGTAGTTGACTAACAACAGGAAAAAATAGAAGACCCACAAGACCAGGCTGACCTCATGGGTGCAGTATGGAAAATGACACTCACGGCTTCAAACAGCAGAGCCTTCAACAACATCCACTTTGACCGTGTCAACCAATGGACAACAGAAAACGCCGCCTCCCTACACAGCACCGCCTTAATAGACCTACCCCCTCCCCGCTCAGCTCGTTGTTGCCGTGTGGGGGCTTAGTGGGCGGCTGCCGGAGTGTGATGCTCCTTGGAACAGTCCTCTGTCCTTTTCTAGCCTTGTGCTCCTGCTGCCGTCCTCTCCAATTCTGCTGGGCACCATTTCCTTTTCCTTCTGTTTCGTTTTTCTCCCCCCTCTTCTCCTATCTGCTTGCCGTTTCCTGCCGACCTTTTGCTTGTTCTGGTTGCTTCCCCTGGCTCCCCTCCCTCCTCTGTGGTTGGGTCGAGCCCCAAGTGGTGACTACCTCGTCCCCTGGCGCGGCTCCTTCTCTAGTTGTAACTACTGCGCCTTTTAACCCCTCTCTCTCTGGAGGTTCTCACCGCCATCCTCGTCACGGCCGCCCTCGCTCGATTCCTTCCAGTTCTGCTACCTATCAAGCCTTGTTTGGTCCCACTTCGTGGGCCAAATATTTTGATCTCCTCCCTCTTGATTCTGCGCCTCCTGACAATTTCTCCCTCCATCGACATCTCGTTGATTCCGTGGATGCCTCCATTACTTTCAACCCCACTCGTCTCTGTACACGTGTCGTTGCTGCTCCTTCTCAGGATGCTGCTTCCCGCTTGGCTGCCTTATCCTGCCTTGGCGAGACCCCTGTTCGGGTCTCGAAGAATGCTCGGTTGAATGCCAGTGTTGGCACTATTCTGCTCTCGCCCCATGTTGCGACCGGTGTTCGGGACCTGCGCGACTGCCACGACGATATTCGACATATCCTTGCTGCCCAGGGCCATTCTATTCTCCAGGTGGAGACGTTTACTCGTCCCCCTCGTGGTAGTCGCCGTCAACCCCTCTGGGTTGTGAAGATTACCTTTGATGGTAGGACCCTTCCACCCTCTGTCATTCTTGCTGGTGCCAGGTGCTCTGTCCAGGAGTACATTCCTTCTCCTCGGCTCTGTAACAAGTGCTGGAGGTTTGGGCATGGTGCCCTCCGCTGCTCCGGGACTGTCTCTCTCTGTCCTTTGTGTGGTGACGAAGGTCACTCTTAGTCGGAGTGCACTTCTCCCCAGGCTCGTTGCCTCAACTGCGGTGAGGCCCATCCTACCTTCTCCCGTGCGTGTGTCCATTACAAGCTTGAGGCAGCCGTCCTCAACTTGAAGCACCAGGAGCGTTTATCTTTTCCTGAGGCGAGACGCCAGGTTCGCTGGCTCCCGCCTTATGCTAATATCTCTTATGCTCGCGTGTTGCGCTCTTCCTCTCCTCGTCCTTCCCGCCTTCCTCAGACTCACAACCGTTTCCGGGCCTTGGACACTGATATGCCCACTCCCCCCTCCTCTGTTCCTTTGGGTTCTCTCCCGAAGGATCCACCTCCTGGTCCTCTGTCTGGGGTTCCCCTTCTTTCTACCCGGTCTGTCGTGTCTCCTGTGTCTTCTTCCTCGTCTCCCTCCGTTCCTCCTTCCCATCCTTCCCCTCCGTCTCTTGACTCTCCCCGCTGCCTGTCGGTGCGGGCTGATGTCCATCGCTCTCCAAACGGCCGTCATGTGTGCTCTCGTTCAGCTTCTCCTGTTGAGACGCTAGAATCCGTTGCCCAGTACGTGGTTGCTGGGACACCTGTCTCTTTAAGTCAGAAGCGTAAGCCTGGCTCCTCTCCTTCCTCTTCCCCGGCGGTTAAGAAGGTTTCGCTTTCTTCCTCGGCTCCTACTTCTGCCTCTCTCGCTCCTTCCCCTCCCATTTCGGTGGTTGCTCCCCCTGTTCCTGCTATGGAGGTTTCTTTAGCCCCCGCTTCCCTCTCGGTTGCTGCCCTTGCTGAGGTTCGCTCCCCTCTTTCTACCCCCCTCCCCTCTTCCTGCTGCTGTCCTTGACTGCTCCTCTCCGTTGTCTCCTCCTCTTCCTCCTCCTCCTCCTCCTCCGGACCCTGCCCGCCCACCTCTGATCTGTTCTCCAGTTTCCTTCCCCTCCGTCTTTGCTCAGTTTACCCATGCCTCTAACCCTGACTTTGCTGACCCTGATCCCGACCCTGATATTCTTTAACGTGCTCTGTTGCTCTTTCGCCTTTGTTTCTTCCTTGTTCTCTGTTTTTGTCCTTTCTCTTCTCGTCGTTGTCCATTCTTCAATGGAACGTTCAAGGTTATTACGCCAATTTCCTCGAACTCCAACTTCTGATTTCGCGGTTTTCGCCCCTTTGTGTCTGTCTCCAGGAGCCGATGCTTGGTGCTCATCCTGGTCGTTTTCGTGGCTATTCCTTTCTCTCCACTCCCCCCAGCCGTTGCTGGGGCTTCTAATTCTTCTGCTCTCTTGATTCGTGCTGATGTTCCCTTTGTTCCTTTACTTTTTCCTTCACCTCTCCATTGTTCTGCTGCTCGTATCTTTGTGGGGAAATGGTACACAGTTTGTTCCATTTATCTCCCCCCGAGTGTCCCGCTTTCTCTTCCTGATTTGAAACACCTCCTAGACTCCTTGCCGGAGCCTGTGCTCCTGCTGGGTGACTTCAATTGTCGTCATTCTCTTTGGGGTGACGTTCTGACGAATACCCGGGGTCGCCTTCTTGAGCCGTTTCTCCTCTCTTCTTCCCTGTCTCTTCTGAATTCTGGTGAGCCCACTCATTTGGACTCTCGGACTTGCACCCTTTCTTGTCTTGATCTTTCTCTCTGCTCTTCTTCTCTTTACTTAGATTTCACGTGGCAGGTTCTTGATGACCTCCATGGAAGTGATCATTTCCCCATTCTTGTTTCCTTTTTCTCTTTTCGCCCTTCCCTCTCTTTCCCTAGGTGGCAGTTTGCTAAGGCGGACTGGACCCTATTTACCCTCAGTGCTACTCTCTCTGACCTCTCCCTTCTGCCTCTCTCTCGCGCTCTCCTCCTTTTTCATGACACTGTCTTCAACGCTGCCCTCCGCTCTATCCCTCGCTCTTCCTCTCGGGGTCCACGGAAGTGCGTTCCCTGGTGGAATGCGGACTGTGCTCGGGCTGTCCGCTGTAAGCGTGCAGCCTGGAAGAGGCACCGCCGTAGGCAGACGATCGATTCTTTCCTTTTCTTTCGGAAAGCGAGTGCGGTGGCCCGTAGGGCCATTTGTACGGCTAAACGTGAATGTTGGGCATCTTATGTCTCAACAATTACGTCCGAAACTCCTCTGGCCCAGATCTGGAAGCATATCTGCAAGATAGCGGGTAAATTCGTTCCCAATGTTTCACCGGTCCTTCACCTCCATGATACTCTTGTGGCGGACCCGTTGCAGGTCGCTTCCGTACTGGGTTCCCACTTTTCTTCTGTTAGCTCTGGTCATCATCTTCCCCAATCTTTTCTTCTTCGTAAACCTGTCCTTGAGTCTCATCCTTTAGATTTCTGCACTCGTCTTCAGCTTCCCTATAATGATCCCTTCTCTCTCTCTGAACTTCGTTCTGCCCTGGCCCTCTGCGGTTCTACGGTGGCGGGCTCCGATGGTATTCATTATGAGATGCTTCTCCATCTCCCTCCGTGCACGTCTCAGTATTTACTAAGTCTGTGTAATCGGATTTGGGAGTCGTCGTCAGTCCCAGAGGACTGGCTCGATGCCGTTGTCCTCCCTGTTCGCAAACCGGGGTCTCTGGGTACTTCCCCTAAGGACTTTCGCCCTATTGCTCTCACAAGTTGTGTCTGCAAACTCTTTGAACGTATGGTTAACGTTCGTCTGATGTGGTTCCTGGAACACTATCACCTCCTCTCCCCTTCTCAATTTGGTTTCCGCAAGTGCCACAGCACGACAGATGTCCTGGTGAAGTTGGAGGTCTATATTCGTACTGCTTTTGCTGCGAAGACCTCCGTTGTTGCCGTCCTTTTTGACCTGGAAAAGGCTTACGACACCACTTGGCGATATCATATTCTATCTCAACTTCATTCTTTTGGCCTTCATGGTCATCTCCCTCTCTTTCTCCGCAGCTTCCTCTCCCGTCGTTCCTTTCGGGTGCGCCTTGGTACCGCTCTCTCTCCCTCTTTTCAGCAATACGAAGGTGTGCCCCAGGGTAGTGTTCTGAGCACTACTCTTTTTCTGGTTGCTCTCAATGGTCTTCTTTCCTCTCTTTCTTCTGGTGTCTTCTCCGCTCTCTATGTCGATGATCTTACCCTTTGCTGACAGGGTGATGATTCGCCTCTCCTTCAGCGCCGGCTTCAACTTGCAATTGATGCCGTGTCGTCTTGGGCCACCGATCATGGCTTCAAGTTCACTACTTCTAAGACTTGTGCCATGACTTTTATGCGGAAACGGGTCGTTCTTCGTCCCTCTTTGTCACTTTATGGTCATCCCCTTGAATACAAAGATTCCGCAAAGCTTTTGGGGTTATTCCTTGAGATTTGTTTGTCTTGGTCTCCCTATATCTCTTACCTCTGTGTTGAGTGCTCTAAGGCCCTTACCTTCCTTCGGGTCTTGTTCCATACTTCTTGGGGGGCAGATAGGCGCACTCTCCTTGCTTTACATTCCTCTCTCGACCTGTCTAAGCTCGATTATGGTTGCCCTGCTTACTCGTCTGCTTCTCCTTCTACTCTTCGCCGTCTTGATGCTTTGCACCATACTGGGTTGCGCCTCAGTTCTGGTGCCTTTCGTTCGACTCCCGTCCTTAGCTTGTATGTTGACACTGGCTTCCTGTCTCTCCAGGACCGCCGTGATCGCTACTGTCTTCGCTATCTTGCGCGGTTCTTACAACATCCTTCCTCTCGCCTCTGTCGTGCTTTAACTTTTACCCCTCCTGCGGTTCCTGTTCCTCTTCATCACCTCCCTCTTTCTGTCCGGTTATCTCGCCTCCAGGATTCTCTTTCCATTCGTATTTCTAATGTTTATCCTCGTGTTGTTCCTTCTTTGCCCCCATGGAGAGTCCCTCTTCCGCGGTTTTGTACTTCCTTGACCCGTATCACTAAAGCTTTTACCCCTCCTACGGTTCTAAAACACCTTTTCATTGAGCACTTTGCTTCTCACTCCCGCTCCGTTTCTGTCTTCACCGATGGGTCTAAGTCTGCGGACGGTGTTGGCTACTCTGTTGTTTTTCCTGATCGCACTTATGTGTGTGTCGCTTACCTCCAGAGACTAGCATCTTTACAGCGGAACTTTATGCTATTCTCTAAGCTCTTCGTCTCCTGCTTTCTCGTTGTCAGTCTTCCTTTGTAGTTGTTGTTGACTCTCGTAGTGCCCTCATGGCTCTTGGGTCCTTTAATCCGGTTCATCCAGTAGTTGTCGAGATCCAGCATTGGCTGTTTCTTGTTTCTTGTAAATTTAAGTCGGTTGAGTTTTGTTGGGTTCCCAGCTATATTGGTGTGTCTTTAAATAAGCGTGCGGATGCTGCCGCCAAGGAAGCTGTCCGCTCTTGTCCCGTCTCTCGTAAAGGTATTCCATATTCCGACTTTTACCCGGTTATCCATTCCTCTGTCCTTTCCCGTTGGCAGGCTTCTTGGTCGTCTGTTACTGGTAACAAACTACGTACTCTTAAATGTTGTGTTTCCTCGTGGCCGTCCTCCTACCACCGTAACCGGCGATGGGAAAAAGCTCTGGCGAGGTTGCGTAATGGCCATACTCGCTTAACCCATGGTCACTTGATGGAGCGCCGCCCTGCTCCTTATTGTCCTAGTTGCATTGTCCCTCTTACGGTCGTGCATGTCCTTCTTGAATGTCCTGACTTCCAGGACGAGCGTGTGTGTTGCTTTCCAACCACCCCTCGCGGTCACTTGTCCCTCAATAGAATTCTTGGTGACTCGGATACTTTTGATATCGTTCGCCTTATGCGTTTTTGTTCTCGTATTGGCATCCTTGGTGATATTTAGCGCCCTCTGATTATTCTGCTCATTTGATGGTGCTACATAGCCTTCCCGGTTTGGTGCCTTCTTTTGATAATTACTTACTTACGTGTGGTTTTATTTTGTCATGTATACATATTTGATGATTTACTGAACGTAAACCCTCATATATTTCACTCAAGAGTAAAATACTTCTATTGTAGTGAGCACTCATTTGTCTCAATATGTCCCTAGGTATTTTCTCTTGGACCATTATTTTCCAGACCCACTCAGCTTCACTTGTATTGGCTGTTAGGCTGAGGGCTTTGATTATGCATTCTGCCTCCAGCTTAAGGACTTGGAGTGAATCAGCTGAAACCTCTGGTGAGAGTAAATGCAACAGTTCATGAGTTAAGTGTGATGTTCTTATTTCTGGATCAGCAGAATTATCATTGAGGAGTTGTACTGCGAGGTCATAGCCGTCGTTAGTTAACCTCAGATGGGATACTACTGATTTAGCTTCACCTGATAATTGATCTTGTAGATAAAAGAATTTACTACTCTTGGGTAAAGATTGTTTTGAGTCCATGAATTTGTTCCAAAATTCGTCCCTATCCTCCTCGTCTTTTCCTGAGAAAGTTGGTAAATTAATTGGAGAGAGTCGAGCTGCAGCTCGACTCATATTAGATGAAATAAGTAATTATCAAAAGAAGGCACCAAACAGGGATGGCTATGTAGCACCATCAAATGTGCGGAATAATCAGAGCGCTAAATATCACCAAGGATGCCAATACAAGAACAGAAACGCATAAGGCGAACGATATCAAAAGTATCCGATTCACCAAGAATTCTATCGAGTGACAAGTGACCACGGGGCGGTCGGAAAGCAATACACACGCTTGTCCTGGAAGTCAGGACATTCAACAAGGATATGCATGATGGTAGGAGGGACAATGCAATGAGGATAATAAGGAGCTGGGTGGCGCTCCATTAAGTGACCATGAGTTTAGCGAGTATGGCCAAGATGCAACCAATGCTAGAGCCATTTCCCACCGCCGGTTAATGTGACAGGAGAATGGCCATGGGGATATACAACACTTAAGAGTATGCAGTTTGTTACCAACAACAGAAGACCAACAACTCTGCCAACGAGCAAGGATGGAGGAATGAATAATCGGATAAAAGTCGAAAAAGGAATACCTTTGCGAGAAACGGGACAAGAGCAGATAGCCTCTCTAGCAGCAGCATCCACACACTCATTTAAAGAAACACCAACATGGCTGGGAACCCAGCAGAACACTCCGGATTTAAATTTACTAGAGATAAGAAACAGCCAATTTTGAATCACGACGGCTACTGGATGGACAGGATTAAAGAACCCAATTGCCATGAGGGCACTACGAGAGTCAACTACAATCACAAAGGAGGATTGACAACGAGACAGCAGGAGATGGAGAACATGAAGAATAGCATAAAGTTCCGCTATGAAGATGGTAGTCTCCAAAGGGAAGCGACACATATAAGTACGGTCAGGAAAAACAACGGAGTAGCCCACACCGGCCGCAGACTTAGACCCATCGGTGAAGATGGAAATGGAGTGGGAGTGCGAAGAAAAGCGTTCAAGAAAAAGGCGTTTCAAAACAGTAGGAGTAGTAGTAATGAGCTTTAGTAATGCAGGTCAAGGATGTACAAAACTTTGGAAGGGGGACCCTCCACGGGGGCAAAGAAGGAACAATACGAGGAGAAATATGAGAAAGACGAATGGAAAGAGAGACCTGTAAGCGAGAGAGCCGGACAGAAAGAGGGAGGTGGTGAAGAGGAACAGGAACTACAGGAGGGGTCGGTCGGCCGAGCGGACAGCACACTGGACTTGATCCTGTGGTCCTGGGTTCGATCCCAGGCGCCGGCGAGAAACAATGGGCAGAGAGTCTTTCACCCTATGCCCCTGTTACCTAGCAGTAAAATAGGTACCTGGGTGTTAGTCAGCTGTCACAGACTGCTTCCTGAGGGTGGAGGTCTGGTCGAGGACTGGGCCGCGGGGACACTAAAAGCCCCGAAATCATCTCTAGATAACCTCAAGATAAGGGGTAAAAGTCAAAGCACGACAGAGGCGAGAGGAAGGATGCTGCAAGGACCGCACCAGATAGTGAAGACAGTAGTGATCACGGAAGTCCTGGTGAGATAGGAATCCAGTGTCAACATACAAGCTGAGTGCGGGAGATGTCGAAGCATCTTATAATGAATGCCATCGGAGCCTGCCGCCATAGAACCGCAGAGGGTCAGGGCAGACTAGAGCTCAGAGAGAGAGAGAAGAGATCGTTATAGGGAAGATTGAGATGGGTACAAAAATCAAAAGGACAAGATTCAAGAAGAGGCTTACAAAGAAGGAAGGAATGGGGGAGATGAGAACCAGAGCTAACAGACGAATAGTGGGAACCCAATTCGGTCGCAACCTGCACCGGGTGAGCCAAAAGAGTACCACCGAGGTGAAGGACCAGTGAGACATCGGGAACGAACTTACCCACTATCTTGTGGATACGCTTCCAGATCAGCAGTAGAGGAGTTTCGGACGTGATGGTTATCTTGAGATGATTTCGGGGATTTTTAGTGTCCCCGCGGCCCAGTCCTCGACCAGGCCTCCACCCCCAGGAAGCTGCCCGTGACAGCTGACTAACACCCAGGTACCTATTTAACTGCTAGGTAACGGGCATAGGGTGAAAGAAACTCTGCCCATTGTTTCTCGCCGGCGCCTGGGATCGAACCCAGGACCACAGGATCACAAGTCCAGCGTGCTGTCCGCTCGGCCGACCGGCTCTCCAGCTATGGTGGACACATAAGACACCCAACATGCATGTTTAGCCGTACGGATGGACCTACGGGCCACCACACTTGCCTTCTGAAACAAAAGAAAGGATTCAGTTGTCTGCAGGCGACGATGTCTCTTCCAGGCTGCACGGTTACAATGGACAGCCCAAGCACAGTCCACATTCCACCAGGGAACGCACTTACGTGTGCCCCAAGAGGAACAGCGAGGAATAGAGCGGAGGGCAGCATCGAATACAGTGTTATAAAAAAAGGAGGAGGGCACGAGAGAGAGGCAGAATGGAGAGGTCGGAGATCGTAGCACGGAGGGCAAAGAGGGAGGAGGAGCCCCAGTCAGCCTCGGCAAACCACCACCTAGGGAAGCGGAGAGGAGGGTGAAAAGAGAAAAAGGAAACAAGGATGGGAAAATGGTCACTGCCATGGAGGTCATCAAGAACCTTCCACTCGAAATGTAAGTAAAGGGAAGACTAGCAATGAGAAAGATCAAGACAGGAAAGGGAGCGAGTCCAAGAATTTAAATGAGTGGGCTCACCAGAATTCAGAAGACATGGAAGAAGAGAGGATGAACGGTTCGAGAAGGCGACCTCGGGTGTTTATCAGAACATCACCCCAAAGGGTATGTCGACAATTGAAATCACCTAGTAGGAGCACAGGCTCCGGCAAGGAATCCAGTAGGTGTTTAAGATCAGGAAGAGAAAGCGGGACACTCGGGGGGGAGATAAATGGCACAAACTGTGTACCATTTCCTCACAAAGATACGAGCAGCAGAACAATGGATTGGCAAAGGAAAACGTAAGGGGTTAAAGGGAACATCAGAGCGAATCAAGAGAGCAGAAGAGTTAGGAGCCCCAGCAACAGCCGGGTGGGGGAAGAGAGAAAGGAATAGCCATGAAAGCAACCAGGACGAGCACCAAGCATCGGCTCTTGGAGACGGACACAAAGGGGTAAAAATCGTGAAAGCAGAAGTTGGAGTTCAAGGAAATTGATGTAATAACCACGAATGTTCCATTGAAGAATAGACATCAACAAGAAGAGAAAGGACAGCAACAGAGAACCATGAAGAAACACAGGCGAGAAAGGAACACAGCACGTTAAAGAAGTGCAGGATCAGGGTCAGCGAAGTCAAGGTTAGGGGGCATGGGTAAAGTGAGCAAAGAAGGAGGGAAGGGAGCTGGAGGACTGACCAGGGGCGGACGAGCAGGGTCTGGAGGAGGAAGAGGGTTGAACAACCGAGGGTCCAGGACAACAGCAGGAGGGGCAGAAACCAGGGAGTGTACCTCAGCAAGGGCAGCAACCGAGAGGAAAGCAGGGGCCAAAGAGACCTCCATAGCAGGAACAGGGGACGGAACCACCAAAACGGGAGGGGATGGAGCGAGAGTCAGAGGTAGGGGTGAGGAAGAAAGCGAAGCCTTCTTACCTGGTGGGGATGAGGAAGGAGAGGAGCCAGGCTTATGCTTCTGACTCAAAGAGACAGGCGTCCCAGTAACAATGTATTGGGCAACAGATTCCATCATCTCAACAGGAGAAGCAGAACGAGAACAAACACGACGGCCATTGGGAGAGCGATGGACATCAGCCCGTGACAGGAGGCGTGGAGAGCTAAGAGATGGAGGATAAGGACGGGAAGGAGGATTGGAGGGAGACGAAGAAGAAAACACAGGAGACACGACAGACTAGGAAGAAAGAAAGGGAACCTCAGACAGAGAGGTAGGAGGAGGGATCATGCGGGACAGAACGCAAAGGAACAGAAGAGGAGCCTGGGGAGAAGTGCACTCCGACTTAGAGTGACCTTTGTCCCCACACACAGGACAGAGAGAAACAGTACTGGAGCAGCTGAGGGCTCCATGCCTAAACCTCCAGCACTTATTACAGAGCCGAGGAGAGGGAATATACTCCTGAATGAAGCACCTGGCACCACCAAGAATGACAGAGGGCAGAAGGGTCATACCATCAAAGGTAATCTTCACAACCTAAAGGGGCTGACGGCGACGACTTCGAGGGGGACAAGTAAACAAGGCCACCTGGAGAACAGAATGGCCTTGGGCTTCGAGGACATGCCGAATATCTTCGTGGCAGTTCTGTAGATTCCGAACACCGGTCGCAACATAGGGCGGGAGGAGAATAGTGCCAACACTGGCATTCAACCGAGCTTTCATGGAGACTCAAACAGGGGTCTCGCCAAGGCAGGATAAGGCGGCCAAGTGGGAGGCCGCATTCTGAGAAGGAGCAGCAACGACTTATGTACTGAAACAGGTGGGGTTGAAGGTAACAGAGGCATCTATCGAATCAACAAGGTGCTTATGGATGGAGAATTCATCAGGAGGTGTAGAATCAAGAGGAAGGAGATCAAAGTATTTGGCCCACGAAGCGGGACCAAACAAGGCTTAAAATCCATCGGTACGGGAAGGAATCGAGTGAGCGCGGCCGTGGCAAGGACAGCATTAAGAACCTGCAGAGAGAGAGGTTAAAAGGTGCAGTAGTCACTACTAGAGACTGAGCCATGCCAGGGGACGAGGTGGTCACCACTGGAGGCTTGGTGCTTGACCCAACCACAGAGGAGGGAGGGGAGCCGAGGGGAGTAGTCAGGAGGGTCAGAGGAGGAGCAAGGTCGGGTTCCAACGCAGCGGGGGCTGCAGAGCCCGGTCTTCCAATATGGTCTGACTCAGGGGCTTGGTCGCCCACCCCACAAGCCTAAGAAGAGATAAGAAAAACAGAATTCAACATAAAACGAGAGTTATAAATTCACTCACGAATGTGCCCCTATACCCACCAAGGAGCCACAATTAGAGGCAGGACACCCAACAAGACGCTATCGCCGATCATGCCGGGGGCCCCCCTAGGGGTGCGTCGTGAGTATACGCCCTACAAACGCCACTTTAAGAACCGTCAGTCCATCGAGATCGGGTTCAGTGACGAAAGGAGGATTGACAATAAAAGGTTCCCCTCGCTCTCGACGTCATATACTATAGTTCTACGGGTGCAAGAGTATGCCTCCTCAAACACCCTGGCATGAAAATAGAAGAAGTCCAAAAGAATAATCAAAACAGCTAAAAGGTCGGCAGGAAATGACAATTAGAAAGGAGAAGAGGGGGGAGAAAAACGAAAACATAAGGAAAAGCGATCTGGCAAAATTAGAGAAGACAACAGCAGGAGCATTAGGCTACAAAAGTAGAGGACTGTCTGATGGAGCATCACACTCCGGCAGCTGACCACCAAGCCCCCTCAGGGCGCCAATGGGCCGGATAGGGAGGGGGCATATTAGATGAAACTATTGATGTTGGCTTGTTCTGGGCAATTAGTTTGACAAAAGGCTGTAACTTGGCCTGAGTTTGATCCTCATAAATCGCCAGATCAACCATAACAGCATCTATTTGTCTTTCTGATAAACTAGTGTTGGCAAGTTCACCCACGTATGTCGCTATTTGGCATTTGATTTGCTCAAATTTGCCTGCTGCTGCTTCATAACAGCTTTCCAGGTCAGCGTAATCAACTGGAGATTGTTGTGACAAATCCTCAGATTTCTTAATCTGTCTTGTTAAGTGACCCTTAAGTCCTATAAGGGTCATTTTTATTCATCCTGCAGTATCCATACTGGCTGTATGATTGGTATTCACAGGGCTTACAATATCATTACTAATGTAACTAGGATACTCAGTTATGAATTCTGAGCAAGCACTGATGGTAGTAGCCTAGGGTTAAATTTTGCTGTCACTAGGCTATAATCCTACCTCTTCTAGAGTTTAGCACTTCAAATTAACATTATATATATATATATATATATATATATATATATATATATATATATATATATATATATATATATATATATATATATATTATATATATATATAATCACAAACACCTATGATTTGAGTGTTAATCTAGTGTCATTGGAAGTACCTTCAGGTTAGCTCCTCAAAATAACACCTGGTTGGTGTATACACCTAATTAACACCCAAAGGTGCAATGATTATAGGTAAATATATAAATTAGGTAATTATAGATACACAACTCAACTCGAGCTGGTATAAATTGCACCCAAAATTGGGTCTGTACCATTAATTAATGGTGCTAGGTTGTTCAATGTAGTACAACTAGACTATGGTAATAAATGGGACTAGGATGAACAATATTTAGTTCAACAAGTCAATGGTAATATGGGACTAGTGCAATGCATATCAAATTGGGATTATTTATATGTTAAATAATTTTGTATTCAAGACAAATTATGTACACAAGTGGTGATGTTAACCTCTTATTTACTTTTAGTATTGCTTAGAAGTATTAACTCTGTTATTAGCAACCATTTGCGAAATCAAAAACCACACATTTAGTGTATATAAACTCGCAAAGGTGTAGCCATAATTTAGCTGGTTGTACTAAGCGTTGTCTCTCCAGGGAAATAATACTCCACAAAATTGGTTGGTGACCAGAAACCGCTGTGAGGCTGGCTGGAGGTTCTTGTGCTAATGGTGGGTCACTGCCGCCGATCTGTGACTTGCAATATTTATATGTTCACTGATATCGTAATAGTTTATTCAATTTGATGGGACCAAGAAAGATCTAGAATTGTAGGATCATTAAGGATCCATTTAGGTTCAAAGGACCTTATTAGAAGCACAAGTTTGCTCTCATCTTGAGTATGCACCCCTTTCCTGGATCGCCTGTACCCCATCATTCATCAGACTGTTGGACAAAGTGGCGACAGGCAAGAAGGCTCATCTCTAGCCTTCACTAAGTCTGGTGGGAACGGTATGCAACACCGTCGTATCGTTGGTGGTCTTACTGTTATACAATGACAACATCCTCATCTTCACCTGGCCCAAACACGTAGACAAAGAGTAGATGCCACCCATAGCACTAGGCTCTCAACCTTCAATAGTCTCATGCTGGAAGTGCCATTCTCTTGAACATCACTATCAGTGATCATTCCTTTATAGGCTGACTCACATCTGGACTTGTTCGCTCAACAGGATGATACACAAGAAATCAGGTCAACTGATCAGGTGAAGGCTCTGGCACACAGTTGGCTACAGGCTCATCTTGTTCCTTATATGATTGTTACCTAATGTTGTTAATGAATAAAGGCTATTCTTACTGATGTATATAACAGGCTCGTGAAATATATGGGTCTCTAGGAGTAGGCTTCAACTTAGCTGAGGTAGGATTACAGTTCTTTCTTGCAATTTCACCAAGTTCCTTCTCAAAGAGTTTTCTGATATATGTTGGCTTGGGAAATATTCAAGCTTGACGCACAAATGTTACTCATGCAGGCCTACAATGATAAAGTGAATTGAAGATATATCCTTGTCCAACATGGTCACAAAGTGGTCATGCTGTCAGGTATTAGAGTAATAAGTCCGACAACTTTTCAATACATTTGTACAGTCTGTTGGCCGGGTGGTTATAGTATTGGACACACTAAGGGGCATGGCGCTCTGGTTGACCGGATTCGAATCTTTAAAGGGTCAAGAGTATTCTGATGTATGTTGACTAGAGGACCTTTTATGCTTGACCCACAAATGCTACTCATGCCACCTCTTTCCTTGCAGTTATCTTGCGATGATTTCAGGGCTCAACGGCCCCGTGGCCCGGTCCTCAATCAGGCCTCCTCGTTGCTGGACTGGTCAACTAAGCTGTTAGACCTGGCTTCTCGCAGCCTGACGTATGACTTACAGCCTGGTTTATTAGGTATCCTTTAGAGGTGTTTATCATGTTCTCTCTTGAACACTGCGAGGGGTCGGCCAGTTATGCCACTTATGAGTAGTGGAAGCGTGTTGAACAATTTCGGCCCTCTGATGTTGATTGAGCTCTCTCTCTCAGAGTACCTATTGCACCTGTACTTTTCAACTCGAGTATTTTACACATCCTGCCATGCGTTTTGGTCTCATGTGGTGTTATTTCTGTGTGCAAGTTTGAGACCAGCCTCTCTAATATTCTCCATGTGTAAATTATTATGTATCTCTCCCGCCTGTACTCAAAAGAATACAGATTTAGGCATTTTAGTCGGCCCCAATAGTTTAGGAGTTTTACTGAGTGGATTCTAGTAGTAAAGAATCTCTGCATGCTCTCCAGGTCAGCAATTTACCCAGCTTTGAAAGGGGCTGTCATTACGCAACAGTATTCCACTCTAGAGAGCACTAGCGTCTTGAAAAGTGTCATCATTGGTATAACATCTCTGGTTTGAAAAGTTCTTGTTATCCAACTTGTCATTTTTCTTGCAGTTGTACCTTTATTCTGTTCTGTAAGGGTAAGGTCTTCTGATATGATCTTCCATGACCTAAATCCTTTACATTACTTTTTCGTTCTATGTTATGATTTGACTGTGTCTTGTAGGTGCTGTGTCCTCTATGTTGTCTACTCTCATCAAAATTCTAGTGTCATCTGCAAAGGATGATACAGTACTGTAGATTGTGTCCTTGTCTATGTCCGATATGAGAATGAGAAAAAGTACTGGAACAAGAACAGTACCCTGGGGGACTGAGCTCTTCATGGTTGGTGGTCCTGATTTTATTTTGTTGACTATTACACATTGGGTTCTGTTAGTCAGGAAATTGTAGATCCATCTGCTAATTTTTCTGGTAATTCCTTTTGAACGCATTTTGTGTGCATTAACACCATGGTCACATTTGTCGAAGGCTTCTGTGAAATCTGTGTAAATTACATTAGCATTCTGTTTGTCTTTCATGCCATTTAATGCCATGGCATAGTGGTCCAGCAACTGTGATTGATAGGCAAGAGCGCCCTGTTTTGAAACCATGTTGTCCAGGGTTATGGAGATGCTGTGATACCATGTATTTTGGGATTTCTTAGCACTCTTTCAAAGATTTTTGTGATGTGTGATGTTAGTGATGGTCTGTAATTTTTTACAGACCGATCTCTGCTGTTTTTAGTATGTCAGGGATAACGCCAGTATCTAGGCTCTGTCTCCAAAGAATGTGAAAGGTCTGCAATAGAGTTTTTTTACAGTTCTTGATTATATGCTCTTGATTACATGAATTCCAAGAATCCGGGCCTGGTGAAGAGTGCATAGGCAAACTGTCTATAGCTCCTTCAAAATCCAGTGGGGGATAGGGTGACATCTGATACATGATTTGATCTTGGTATCACATCCATGTAAAACTCCTTTGGATTATCAATCTTCAGTGTGTTCAGTGGCTCGCTGAAAACAGAGTTGCATTGACTCCTCACAGTATGACGTTCATTTCTTTGTTGTCATAAGGGAAAATTCCATTTATTTTTTGCAGGGGCCTGATACTAGATATATTTCGGATTTCTCTCTATTTCACTATTACGGTCACTAAACTGGGTTCTTGACGCTATAACCTTTTTTTCTATATCCGACCCCAAGTCAGTAGTAAGCTTTCAAGAACTGGCTGTATAGCGCAATAAAGAATAAGGGGAATAAATTAATACACAATTCCCTTCACCACTATATATATTAATAATAAAGTATATTTACACCTTATTACAATAGCGTCTCTTTCACGCAGGACACTAATACTTTAGCAATGTTCATCAACTCCAGTGCTTCCACAGCCCCAGTACCTTGTCCACTCATACTGGCAAACACTGGCGAGTTCACCTTCCACATGGGCCAATCCATCCACACAGTATCACGATGTGCCTACACCCCACCATTGTTCTCCAGCTACTCACTGGCAGAGGACTTCAGCAGCACGCTGACAGGGGTCCCAAACTAATTCATACAGGGGTAGCAAACACCCTGGCAGAAGCCTCTAGCAACTTGCTAGCAGCACTTCACAATAGGCACATCACTGTTTTCCATAACCCTTATTAGCCAATCCCGGGTACGCCGATCTCCAACAACACTGCATATACTAGCAGCTACCACACACTGCTTGGATCGACGACGGCTACTTAGTCTTCTTGCAGGACCAAGCAAAGGGTTCGTGGACAGCCCAAGGTAAATTGCCTTCCTCAGTACAACCACCTGCTTACGTCACCTCTGTGGACATAAACACGTCATTAATTAGATGGACAGTACACTAGGGTAACCATGAGGTAACACATGTTCACCGGGAACTTGACATTATGCCTTGTAGCTACAGCTTAGATGGCACTGATCTTGATATGCCAACCAACAGAGGTCATCCACATCGACTTCCTCATCTGACTGGGGCAGGAAACCAAAGCCATTCATCGCTGCCACGCCACCACCAACAGACGACGTTGTCCACATAGCATCTAATACCAGGGGAGTTGGAGTGCAGACCCAAAGATGGCGTTGAAATTGCCACTCTACATTTCGACGATGGTGTCGATACCGTAACATTCACTGATGGCCTTCTGCTCTCTTTGTCTCTCCTGGATTTTGTATGATTCTTGAAGCTTTAGTTTAATCGTTTCTATTTCTCTATCTAGCCTTCTTCGTCATTCTTGAGATAGGATGTGACTCTCAAGTTGTTCTGCTATTCGTTTTCTTCGCTTATAGAGGGAGCTCCGTTCCCGTTCTAATACCCATCTCTTCCTCTTTTTTATTAGGGGAATGCGGTTTGAGCATATTTCTAGTACTACTGAGCTCATTTTTCCCAGGCACTGGTTCAGGTTTGCATTTTCTAATGTTCTTCTCGGCTTATTTCTGTAAAGTCTTAGTTTATTTGCTCTAAAAGTTTATCTGTTTATTATTGAAATTAAATTTGCTGAATTCTCCTTCTCTGGGATTCGGGACAGGTTGTGCAAGTCTACTTTCCATGCTTGTCAGGACTCCAATTAAGTAGTGATCTGAGTAACAGGTATTTGTAGTTATTACGTTCCTGATCAAATCATCATTATTAGTGAAAATGAGGTTCAGCATGTTCTCCTTTCTAGTTGGTTCTACTATTTACTGGTTTGAGGCAAATCTGTCGCACATCCATAGCAGGTCGTTTGCATTTGACTGTTCATTTAGGCTACTTCAAGGTATTCTCTCGGATATAACTGCGTTAGGGTTGTCCATTTCAGGTGCCGTAGTTTGAAGTCCGCAAGCAGAATGATGTTTGGGGCTGTATTTGTGAGGTTTTCTAAGCAGTGCTCTGTTTTCATTAGTTGGTCTTTAAACTGCTGAGGATTTGCCTACGTTGACTTATATACAAGGACAATAACTACATTTAGGATCTCCATTTTGATTATCAGCACTTCAACCATATCGTTTGTGGTGTTTAGCAGCTCAGTACAGATGAGTGTGTATGTTTGATGTACAGGCTGACCCCACCCTGTAGCCTGTGTTTCCTGTCACATCTGAAAAGATTGTATTCCAAAATCTATATTTCACCATCATAATAGTCGTTTGTGTGGGGTTTCTGTTAGGGCTGCAAATACTGCATTTGCCTCATGAAGGAGGCCAGCTATTAAGTGGACTTTGTTAGATTTGAATGTTTTTATAACTTGGATGTTGACAAATAAAAATGATGTTATTGTGTTCGTGGAAGTGCTGGATGCTTTGCTTGGTGTTAATATCTGAGACTCTGGTAGGGAGACCACTGTCTTTGCGTCCTCTCTAGCATTTGTTGGTTGTGGAGTCTGGAAATTTTTAGCCATTCTTCTCTTCCTCCTCTTGCTAAAAAAATCATCATGGTAAATAGAGTTGTGGCTGTTTCCATCATGGCGGTCTGTTAGTTGTATTCGCCTGGTGCCTCTTATATGAAAAGCTGGACATTCTGTGTTGAAACATTATTTTTTACTTAAAGAGTTCTTACAAAGTTCTGGGTGCAAAAAATCACAGCTTTTGATATATTTACTAGTACTAAAAAGGTTTCTGCACTTTCTGGGATGATCGTATTTGCATATTTCATTTGTTCTTCCTGATATCTCATGTCTACAGATACCCCATATGAAATATCGACAGGTTTTGGGGTCCTTGTTTTGTTTGTTTCTATTTGCCCAACCCTGGCACCAAGACCGCACCCGGCTCTGGCGCTAATACCGTGCCCGACCCCCTGATGCCCAGACTGCCAGCATGATGAAGAGATTTAATGAAATATTTGTGCCCAAAATGGTCACGAGCAATGTCGGGTAATGGTGTTAGTTATAAGGCTGACGACTTTCCAATACTTTTGTACAGTTTGTTGGTTGAGTGGCTATAGTACAGGACATGCCAATGGACATGGAGGCCCTGACTGACTGCGTTCAAATCCTACAGTGGTCAAGAGTTTTCTGATGCATGTTGGCTTGGAGACCATTGAAACTTGATGCACAAATGTTACTCATGCGGCCCCAGCATGATGAAGAGATTTGTTGAGATATGTCCCCAAAATGGTCACGAGCGCTGTCGGGTATGAGGAAAGGAAGCTGGAAGCTATAGGGTCTTTTAATTGTTGTTTCAATTTGCCTAGAACCCAGTTCCTTCAAAAAACTTGTGGCACTTTTACCCCAGTCACGAAGTGTTTCATAAGCAATGGGGACAAAATTGCCGTGATGAGCCAGTTCTCTGCACTTATGGGACTTGGCTGATTCCCTGTGAGTGGCAGCATGTGCAACACTGAAGTCACTGTAGGTGTTAGCCAGGGTTGATACACATATGTAGTCCCACACCAACTGCTTGCCATTCTTCCAGGGGTTCACTGTGAGATAATTCAGGTGACCGATAAGTACAGCAAGGTTACGGGGCATTAGGTAAAAAGGGCTCTCTTTCAGCAGGGCATCCAGTAGCAGTTAGACTTCTCTTCATGATGTCATTAACTTCATTGTGACTCGAGTGCATTCCCCTGTGCTTTGACAGATTAGGCCGTGGTGGCAGTACCTGTCAGTCACCACCTCGCCTAAACATAGGCGGGGTGATGTATACACCGATATTTGGTGTGGATGCTTTGGGAAGCAAAGCAGAGGAACTTTATGTTAAATAGCGAATAAACGCCACACTGGTCCAACGTGGGAGCCAGTGCCATGAGGCCCATGTTTACATATGTTTACATATGTATAAGTGATATATTTGGACCATTGTGAACAGTGAAGTGTAACACAACACACATGAAAGTTGAAACGTCGAAAAATTGCCATGTGGAAAATTGGAAATGTATAACAGAGATCCAGAAAAAGACAACACCCTAGAATGTGTGTATATTACACACGAAGTGACCAGGGTTAGTCGTCCTCAGTGAGAATATACTGTGACTTTATATTGTAATATGGGAATGGGAATCCAGAAATAAATAATAGAGAAGTTAATAGTGCAATCATGACATTAAGAAGAAAATAAGACAATAAGAAAACAACCCAACAATAAGTCATTAATAGTTTAAGATCAAGGAACTGGCAACTGGAAACATTCACCCAGCAACCTGGGGACAAGAAGACTGTCAACAACAGCTGACTTGGGACTACCTTCCAGTACCATACAATAAGTACCTGTACATAGGGTTAAGCATAAAAACTTAAATATATACGTATACTGTAATATTATAAAAAATTAAAAACTGAGGACAGTTCATTTAATACTAAAATACTAAGAACGTTAAATATGAAACTGGCACCTCCACGCTGGTGATGACAGTGACCCAGGGATCACCCTGGGAGTGTAGCTCTACACTGGTGGTGACAGTGACCCAGGGATCACCCAGGGAGTGTAGCTCCACGCTGGTGATGACAGTGACCCAGGGATCACCCTGGGAGTGAAGCTCCACGCTGGTGATGACAGTGACCCAGGGATCACCCAGGGAGTGAAGCTCCACGCTGGTGGTGACAGTGACCCAGGGATCACCCTGGGAGTAAAGCTCCACGCTGGTGGTGACAGTGACCCAGGGATCACCCAGGGAGTGAAGCTCCACGCTGGTGGTGACAGTGACCCAGGGATCACCCAGGGAGTGAAGCTCCACGCTGGTGATGACAGTGACCCAGGGATCACCCAGGGAGTGAAGCTCCACGCTGGTGATGACAGTGACCCAGGGATCACCCTGGAAGTGAAGCTCCACGCTGGTGGTGACAGTGACCCAGGGATCACCCAGGGAGTGAAGCTCCACGCTAGTGGTGACAGTGACCCAGGGATCACCCTGGGAGTGTAGCTCCACCCTTGTAGTGACAGTGACCCAGGGATCACCCTGGGAGTGTAGCTCCACCCTTGTAGTGACAGTGACCCAGGGATCACCCTGGGAGTGTAGCTCCACCCTTGTAGTGACAGTGACCCAGGGATCACCCAAGGAGTGAAGCTCCACGTTGGTGGTGACAGTGACCCAGGGAGTGTAGCTCCACCCTTGTAGTGACAGTGACCCAGGGATTACCCAGGAAGTGTAGCTCTACACTGGTGGTGACAGTGACCCAGGGATTACCCAGGAAGTGTAGCTCTACACTGGTGGTGACAGTGACCCAGGGATCACCCTGGGAGTGTAGCTCCCCACTGGTGGTGACAGTGACCCAGGGATCACCCTGGGAGTGAAGCTCCACGCTGGTGGTGACAGTGACCCAGGGATCACCCTGGGAGTGAAGCTCCACGCTGGTGGTGACAGTGACCCAGGGATCACCCTGGGAGTGAAGCTCTACACTGGTGGTGACAGTGACCCAGGGATCACCAAGGGAATGAAGCTCCACGCTGGTGGTGACAGTGACCCAGGGATCACCCTGGGAGTGTAGCTCCACGCTGGTGGTGACAGTGACCCAGGGATCACCCTGGGAGTGAAGCTCCGCGCTGGTGGTGACAGTGACCCAGGGATCACCCTGGGAGTGAAGCTCCACGCTGGTGGGGACAGTGACCCAGGGATCATCCTGGGAGTGAAGCTCCACACTGGTGGTGACAGTGACTCAGGGATCACCCTGGGAGTGAAGCTCCACGCTGGTGGTGACAGTGACCCAGGGATCACCCTGGGAGTGAAGCTCCACGCTGGTGGTGACAGTGACCCAGGGATCACCCTGGGAGTGAAGCTCCACACTGGTAGTGACAGTGACCCAGGGATCACCCTGGGAGTGAAGCTCCACGCTGGTGGTGACAGTGACCCAGGGATCACCCAGGGAGTGAAGCTCCACGCTGGTGATGACAGTGACCCAGGGATCTCCCTGGGAGTGTAGCACCGCGCTGGTGGTGACAGTGACCCAGGGATCTCCCTGGGAGTGTAGCTCCACGCTGGTGGTGACAGTGACCCAGGGATCCCCCTGGGAGTGAAGCTCCATGCTAGTGGTGACAGTGACCCAGGGATCACCCTGGGAGTGTAGCTCTGCGCTGGTGATGAGTGACTCGGGGATCCCCCTTGTCGGAAAATCCGACGCCATTTAATAATATCATACAGACAGATAATATTGCTGCTGTATTGTATAAACAAGTTACCCATAGAAAATGTAACATGTAGTGGAATTACCGCCTATAGAAAACGGGATATCTTTACCACATACTATTATAAATTCACCACCTATTATGGTGGGAATTATTCTTAAATACATTAGTCTTTGGACTTTACCATCATAAAAACATCTCGTATAAATTAACTTAATTATCAGAATTAAAATAGAGTAAATGTGACCCTTCTATCACTTACTGTCATCTGGACAATGTAGGCCAGTAGCGTCAGTTGTGAGGGAGTGGTCAGCCATTGTTATTGTACTTAGACCAGAGGCTCATGGGAGCAATTCGGCTCCTGTTAATTTTACTTGGACGAAGTGTTATGGAAACCAAAGGTGTACCATCATCAACACGCTGTCAACAAATACAAGTTAAGTGTTCTGCCGAAACCCATTTATCTATCATTTGTGGCCATTAATGTCATTAGATAGGGTGTGCCGGTTAGATCATGAGATCGCCTCATACTAAAAGTAATTAAGCCCAGGTCTTCATGGTTCCTTGTACAGTGTTTTCTCTGATATAGCTGTCATATATTAGGATTCTGGCTTCATAGCTAGCGCCCTTTTGACAGGTCAAGACGAGGAAGCATGCTTTGTGTGCCAGTTACTGGGTGATGGAAGCTACCTCAAAGAGGATAATTTGGTGTCTACATCCTGGTTATACCTGGTGGACTAAGTCCTGCTGTACAATAAGATAAGGAACCTCTTCAATGTGTAGTTAATACTGTAGTTTGATTGGCTGCATATATATAAATTTAATATAAACCCCCCTAATGTGTAGAGGATCGATTTGTGAGATTATGAGATTATTGCAGAAATACAGTCCACTTATCATACAAATTGCTATCGAAGTATATAAATTAACGTAAATATAAATTCATATAAATTAAATAAATATAAATCTCACAGGTCGGTTCCCACACCCCTGGGAGTGTAGCTCCACACTGGTGGTGACAGTGACCCAGGGATCACCCTGGGAGTGAAGCTCCACGCTGGTGGTGACAGTGACCCAGGGATCACCCTGGGAGTGAAGCTCCATG
>NC_091239.1:18371293-18433793 GCF_040958095.1 Procambarus clarkii | reverse complement strand
GCACGCTGGACTTGTGATCCTGTGGTCCTGGGTTCGATCCCAGGCGCCGGCGAGAAACAATGGGCAGAGTTTCTTTCACCCTATGCCCCTGTTACCTAGCAGTAAAATAGGTACCTGGGTGTTAGTCAGCTGTCACGGGCTGCTTCCTGGGGGTGGAGGCCTGGTCGAGGACCGGGCCGCGGGGACACTAAAAAGCCCCGAAATCATCTCAAGATAACCAAGAAGCCCCAAGAGATAAAAAAGGGGCAGTCTGCCAGCCAGGAAAATGCATGATCCACAGAACACACTTAAGAAAGGGAAAGGAGCCAAACTGCAAACAAGCCGGAACCATCATCCTGGCATAAACCGGTTCCACAGAAGGTAAGCATTAAATGCCCACTCCCCTCCCCCAAAACCTCCGCAAAGTAAATCCGAGAGGAAGAAAACCTCTGAAAGGACGAATCTGAGGAACCCAAAGGCCCCCAGAAACAAACCCAGGTTAGAGCCCCACCCAACACAAACTCAGAAGGGGAACGAGTGAACGAAACCCCCTCCCATGCAGAAGCCCCCCCTCTGCAGAGCACATTGACCCAAGTGGAGTCAAAAGGAACCCATGAGCTCCATGTGGATTACCCCTGAGCCTCGGAAGCCATCGACAAAGGCTCCGGGGCAGAGTCCTCATCCACACTTACTGCCCCAGAAGGAAAGGCAGAGTTCAGGGGCAAGCTTCGAATAAGGGTGTCTGTCTACTGGGTCGACTCAGAAGTCTCGGCGGGAAAGAAGATCTCAACCACCTCTGTGTCCACATCAGAAGGGGCAGTCTTCAAAGCCACTCGAGCCTCATCCCGAGCTAAACCCCGCCCCGACTCCGAATTCCCTCAGACGTTTGGGAGCCAGAAGCAAGGCCAGGTCATACCACGGCCACCTGGGAAGGATGAGAGGGTGTGCGAACTGAACCGAGACTGAAGTGACCAACACCCCCAAATTCAAGCCCCTTAAACCCAAGCAGGGCAGCTCTGGGGCCTCCAACAGGGCAACCTGGCCTGTTCCAGTAAGATCAGCGATCATGCAATGCAGCCACTGCCTGATCCCTGAAATCATCAGATAAAGATTTATACACTGGAGCACAAGCAGAGAACAAAATCTGGAAGACTCGGGATTGTAGGTGTCCCCGACCACACGGGCAGAATGACGGAGGTAGTATACTGTGGATGATTGCCTTCCAGAGGAAGGGGCGACGAACAACTTTCAAATTCGCACAAGGCGAGAGTGAACTCGGAAGTATCCATGGTATGACTGAGTCTACGTGGGTTTTCCAGGGCCCATAGAGTAAATAACCCATAAGGGAAGCCCAGACATTGAGGCCAGCAAAGCCAGTAAACCCTGTCTGTTGCGGGCAAACTGACTGCAAGTAGCAGCCGTGAAACCACAGGGGCAATAGCAGAGGACCACCACCACAACCTAGGCAAGCCTATTAAGAAGTTAAGCAGACCTCCTATTCAACAGCAGGTGAAACTGCTGGAATAAAAATAAAAGAAACCCCAAAAATCTCACAACTAGCAAAAAGAGCAGCCCAAGAGAAAGACCAGATGCCGTGTGATAGGAATGCAGGCTGTGCCAGCCGCATTGCACCACACCAGCAAAGAAACACTCCCAAACCTGGAACAGAACGGACAGCCCAAGACTACCCCAAGTGAGGAAGCCCTCCAATGGGGAGTGATTCCCAAATGCCCAAGGGAAGATAACCCTGACCATGCAAGGGCAGAACTCAAGGAGCACCAAGAGAAGGTGACCCTAGACGCATGCAGCCCCAGTACCCTGCAGAACTCTAGGCTGGTACACACGACAAATGGAGGAACAGCCGTTAGGGCAAAAATCCAGAAGAGAAATTGCGGCCTGAGTCGACGTCCGTCCACTAGCACCATCAGTCAAGAGCTGAGTTGGTGGGTTGCCGGCTCACCCGGACTGGCCGGAGAGCACCAATGAGCGGGGTAGGGAAGGGGGCTAGTTGGATGATGTGTTGCTTGTTTGTTTTCTTTCTGGGAGAGTTTTTTTTTGGGGTATTTTAAGGCCGTAGCTCGTAATTTTTAACCGGACAGCGGTCTCTTTTGATTCGCCTACCTTTCTGGGTCCTTTCCTGGTCGATGGCAAAATTTGACATACTTCAAATGCAAATTGCGCATAGAACATTTCTCCCTGTGCCTCTCTGGGGGGGCCAGGTTCATAAGTAGGAAACAAGAACTCTGTGACTGATGACCCCAACTAATACAGCACTATATCAGTAGGATAGCTTTAGGAAGCCGACGGGGCTCCCCACAGAGAAGTACTTATGTACAACAATGTTCACTGGTTTAGTAAAGGTTCTGTGCTTAAGCTATTTCTTAGGTATTTGAATGAAATTCGTTTGTTTTAAACAAATGAAAAAGTACTGGTCAAGAATCATCTTACGTTGTGTGGATTTGTAGATTAATGTTTTTCAAATATTTCTTCCCCTTTTAAATGAATAGAAACCCGAAATTACAGCAACTGCCAAGGCACTTGAAGTTATATTTTAGAAACATCAAAGCTTTTGAAATAAAATTAAAATTTTTTAAACATGATGTCAACAACGGTACTTTTAAATATTTCGCAAACCTAAAAAAAAACACAACAAATTTTGAAATTCATGAGTAAACAGGAATTCAGATAATTCATTTTTTTTAGCATCAGTGATTAAACTGCAGATTAATGTACCAAAAATTTAGTAAATTAGGGGTCATATGAAGAATCTGCAAAATTCATGAAGTGTATAGACGACGTACAAAATAGTGAAAGAGATCGGTTACTGATTGGATTAATGCAGATAACAGCAGAAACTAAAAATTTTCAAAATGTCTCCAGAGCAGTATTAAGTATTTTCATCGACATTTTCATGCAAATCATTATTTCCAGCAATGACCTTTATCAAGTCTAATTATAGGAACAGTCTTACGGATAAAGCTTTGGCTCTCAAAACAAGCAAATACAAGCCTTGTATAAAATATGTATCAAATATTAATGTTTTGCTCAAGTATTATGATTGTCTTGTTAGTTCTGTAATAGTGCATAATACTGTTTCATAGTGCATAATACTGTTTCATTTCTTTCTTCCACAGGTATTCTGAAGAAGAAACCTATCACCCAATATCTTCCCAGACACCTGTGATCAGTTCCTCAAAATATTCGACAGGTATACTGATGAAAAAACTACTGCTCCATATTTTTCCTGACACCTGTGATCTCCGTGATCTCCTGTCCTTCAAGAAACATCTGTTGATGCCTTTGGATAATTACTGATAATTGTTTACTTTCTACTGACAGAATTATTAGGTGGACATCTTACTGTTATTGCAACCTGTTCTACTGTTCAGTCATTAAAATGTTATCAACTTTCCAGTTGTTATCGACTCCTTAAGTTATATATTTACATTAAAACTCATATAATTTTAAAAAAAGAAAAATATTTTTTTAAAGAAAGTTTGCTCTAGGGGAAAAAAAGATATCAGAAATAATATGATCCGTGTCAGTGTTCATGGTGTCTGAAGCATTTTAACATGAAGATCAAATTTGTATCACTTATGAGAGTTCACACAGGAGATAAACCGTATCAGTGTTCAGAGTGTCGGAAATATTTTGCCATTAAAAGCAGTCTCAATGCACACATGAGAATTCATACAGGGGATAAACCATATCAGTGTTCAGAGTGTCAGAAATATTTTGCCACTAAACGCTATCTTGTTAAACACATGAGAGTTCATACAGCAGATAAACCGTATCAGTGTTCAGAGTGTCAGAAATATTTTTCCACTAGAAGCAATCTTGTTACACACATGAGAATTCATACAGGAGATAAACCGTATCAGTGTTCAGAGTGTCAGAAATATTTTACCATTAAAAGCTATCTTGTAAAACACATGAGAATTCATACAGGGGATAAACCGTATCAGTGTTCAGAGTGTCAGAAATATTTTGCCACTAAAAGCTATCTTGTTACACACATGAGAGTTCACACAGGATATCAACCGTATCAGTGTTCAGAGTGTCGGAAATATTTTGCCATTAAAAGCAGTCTCAATGAACACATGAGAATTCATACAGGGGATAAACCATATCAGTGTTCAGAGTGTCAGAAATATTTTGCCACTAAAAGCTATCTTGTTAAACACATGAGAGTTCATACAGCAGATAAACCGTATCAGTGTTCAGAGTGTCAGAAATATTTTGTTACTAAAAGCTCTCTTGTTACACACATGAGAGTTCATACAGGAGATAAACCGTATTTTTGTTCAGAGTGTCAGAAATATTTTTCCACTAAAGGCCATCTTGTTACACACATGAGAGTTCATACAGGAGATAAACCGTATCAGTGTTCAGAGTGTCAGAAATATTTTGCCTATAAAAGCAATCTCATTGTACACATGAGAATTCATACAGGAGATAAACCATATCCGTGTTCAGAGTGTCAGAAATATTTTTCGACTAAACGCTATCTTGTTAAACATATGAGAGTTCACACAGGATATAAACCGTATCAGTGTTCAGAGTGTCAGAAATATTTTGCCACTAAAAGCTATCTTGTTAAACACATGAGAGTTCATACAGGAGATAAACCGTATCAGTGTTCAGAGTGTCAGAAATATTTTGCCACTAAAAGCTCTCTTGTTACACACATGAGAGTTCATACAGGAGATAAACCGTATCAGTGTTCAGAGTGTCAGAAATATTTTGCCACTAAAAGCTCTCTTGTTACACACATGAGAGTTCAGACAGGAGATAAACTGTATCAGTGTTCAGAGTGTCAGAAATATTTTGCCACTAAAAGCTCTCTTGTTACACACATGAGAGTTCATACAGGAGATAAACCGTATCAGTGTTCAGAGTGTCAGAGATATTTTGCCTATAAAAGCAATCTCATTGCACACATGAGAGTTCATACAGGAGATAAACCATATCAGTGTTCAGATTGTCAGAAATGTTTTGCCACTAAAAGCTATCTTGTTAAACACATGAGAGTTCATACAGGAGATAAACCATATCAGTGTTCAGAGTGTCAGAAATATTTTAGAACTAAAGGCTCTCTTGTTAAACACATGAGAGTTCATACAGGATATAAACCGTATCAGTGTTCAGAGTGTCAGAAATATTTTGCCACTAAAAGCTATCTTGTTACACACATGAGAGGTCACACAGGAGATAAACCGTATCAGTGTTCAGAGTGTCAGAAATATTTTGCCACTAAAAGCTATCTTGTTACACACATGAGAGGTCACACAGGAGATAAACCGTATCAGTGTTCAGAGTGTCAGAAATATTTTGCCACTAAAAGCTATCTTGTTACACACATGAGAGGTCACACAGGAGATAAACCGTATCAGTGTTCAGAGTGTCAGAAATATTTTGCCACTAAAAGTCATCTTGTTAAACACATGAGAGTTCATACAGGAGATAAACTGTATCAGTGTTAAGAGTGCCAGAAATATTTTAGCACTTAAAGCCATCTTGTAAGACACAAAAATTCATACCAAATATTAGACATGTTAGTCATGAGAGTCAGAAAATTGTTACGAAAAAACGGCAGCATGAAGGAAGTTCATACGTGAAATAAATCATAACAGTGTTCAGTGTGTCTTACATATTGCGTAGAAAAAGGTACTCATGAGATAACACACGTGTGTTTACATGGAAGATAAACTGTATCAGTGTCCACAGGGACTGAAATATTTTACCCTATACAGGCTTGCTTGCAGGAATCATGAGAGATAAAACATAGAGTGTTGAGGTTGTCTGAAACATTTTGCTCACAAATGTTCTCTTCGAATGGTTTCCTATTGTTGGTGACAGGGAGCCTGTTCTATTAGAGCTATCAGTATATAATTTGCCATCAACAGACCTTCCATAGGGGCAACCTACTAAAGCTGACTAGCTCCCTGTAACGATTTCCTACCAAGTTAACAGAGACACGAGGCATAATTGTAACGATTTACTACTAAAATAACCGAGGCATCAGGTACAAGGAAACGTACCCAATCGTCTCGCTCTGCCATGGAATCGAACCCAACATGATCGGTTGTCAGTTGACTAGGGTAACACTGGGCAGGAAGTAAACATTCCCATGTTAAGTGTTGTTGTTGTTGTTGTTGAGTTAGGAGCGACGACGATCGTGGGATCGGATGCGCCCCGGCGTACCCGTTAATTAAGGGTGAATCGTGAAGCCAGGAAAGGCGAAACGCCAAGCCAAAACGCGAAACGAGTGACGCCAAGTACGCCGGGAACGTTCAGGCTCCGGCCGGATATTGTCAGTGCCGGAAGCAGACCCAGAAACACGGGCACCACGAGCCGGACGAACTGATGCCTGACACAAAACGGCAGCAGCCTCTTTCACAGGCGGAACTGGGCCACACACAGCAGGAGGCTCTGCAGCTATCCCAGCACCCAGCACATCTGGGACCCAAGGCACGGACACAGGGCCAGGCGCAGCATCCGAAGACAAGGAAGAAGACGGCGATGCCACACAGGGAGCACCAGGAAGGCCCACGGGAGCAGCTTGGACAGTGACAGGATCAGGCAGACCAACCGATGTTACTGCAATACCCAGAGGCGGGTTGACAACAACTGGAGGAATGACAGGCGTCGCCGGGGGAGCTGCAGCAGCGAACGGGAGGCGCACCTCTTCAACATCTCCGGAGACTGCCTCCAGTGGGAGCGGCGGGAAATCCTCTTCTCGGAACAAGTTGACAGGAGCAGCTGGGGCCTCAGAGCACCCTGCAGCCTGATGACCCAACAGGCCATACCAGAAACAGGTACGAGGCTGCCGGGCATAGTACTCCTGGACGTAGTATCCCATTAGCCAGACAGAAGAAGGTATATCCGACCACAGGCGCATTCCCAACGTGCGAATGTTCGTTCGCCTTCCAGCATACCGCCCCGAGGAGAGTGTGTTCACCCGCATGCTGACAACAGTACCAAACCTCCTGAAGTAACGCCATAGGAGGTCTTCAGGAAACTGCAGGGGCGCCCCATGGACGCTGACATAGGTCAGGACCCCACTACAATCCGAGATCGCCACAGAGCCGGCATCACCCGGCAACGACAACGTACGCCCCTCGTACCGACAGAGGAAGTCCCGGTACTCCTCCTCCCCCACGAACTTGAGAACAACCCGGTGGGCTGTAACAAGCTCAACACCATAGATAGCCTCCACCGGGATATGAAGCATGTCACACATAACCAGCTCTATGTCCGAATAACCAGCCCGACTAGTGAACTCCAAGCCCACGGAGTTCACACGCACAACAAGGGGAAGATGGCCTTCCATGTCAAGCTTGCCACGTCAACACGCAGTCAGGCAGCAACACAAACTGGGGGTGGGGGGCAGAGACGCCCACACCACCTGGCAACCAAAACGGCAAACACCCCAACTACCAGAGGCCAGGTGACACGTCTGCACCTCACGGAGGCTCCAGGTGGACTCCCATGTTAAGTGTATCTGAAAAATCAATACTTATAAAACAGAATGTTGTTGTTGATGATTTAGGGGCGACGATGATCGAGGGATCGGATGCGCCCCGGCATACCCATGAAAGGGTTAATCGCGAAGAATAATGGCATATAAATGTCGCCTATCTGTGGAAACTAATGTGCCTTGCAGGAAATAAACACATGGATGGGCAGATGATTGAGGAGCCCCCTTGGAGTCCCTCAGGGTGACAAGCACAGACTCCACCCCAAACACAAGAAAACACCGGGTAGGCAAAACCAAAAACTTGGCTTCTGAGATGCAAAAAGGTATCCAGTGCCCTCTGGCAGAGGAGAAGCCAGCCGCCCACCATGTCTGAGGGCACACCAGGAGCCCATCTAGACCCACGAACTCCTGGCACCTCTTGGGCAAGCTGACGCCGGACACTGTCATCCCGCCTGAAGAACTGGCCAGAATACGTTCAAAATCTATCACCTATCCTGTGAACCAAGGCGATATGTGCCCCAGGCATCATAACAGTCCAGACCGTTAAATAGGAACGCCAAACGACAGTATAAAACTTCAAATCACAAAACGGAACGTCATCCGGCGGCCCCCTAGGCAATTCAAGTGTCCAAACGTCCGCTCGTCATCAAGGTTGAACCAGGAGTCAAAGAGAATGTTTGTGTGTTTGTCCAATGTTGGAGGCCAGATGCTTGATCTAGCCTCGCCCAAACTGGCAGAGAGAATTGCGTGTGGAACGGAATGAACATTGGCTTGTCTGAGTCGCCAGAATTCAAAAGGGTCAAAGGGGGCAGAGAGAGGCTGAAACAAAGATAGAGACAGTATACACATGGATGGATAGATACAAGGATGGATTGATATACAAATGAATAGATAAATGGATAGATACATAGAGCGAAAGATGGATGGCTAATTGGATGGATATATAAATAAATGGATTGATACATGGAAGGATAGATGGGTGAGTAGATGGATGGATGTATGATAAATCGACAGATAAATTTGGGTAAATTAGGTGGAAATTGTATTAAATTACCTAAGTTTAGGTATATTTGAGTAAATTTGGTGGAAATTCTCTTAAATTATGTAAAATACAGGTGGGATACCTTGCATTTCGCCAACTTCAATAAATTCTATCTTTGGATGTGCTAGGTCAGATTTGGTAGTGCTATGTATGATAGAATATATAACATCTAAGGGGTAATGAACTAGCTTGTTCAGAAAATATAGTCAATTACCCTATTTAGGTTTGAGTTATATCTAGCTCTTGTGATGGATGGAGAGAGACTACATAGGGTTGTATGTGAGGATATGGGTGCTGTGATCATGGGAGTGAGGTATAATATGCCAAGACTGGATGTTGGATAATGGAAATATACACTAAATTTAGATGGAATAGGTTAAACTTGGGTAAATGAGACTTTGGCTGTGCTGTGTATGATAAGGTAAATTTGGATAAATTTAGTGGAAATTGTCTTAATTTAGGTGAATATAGGTAAATTTGGTGGAAATGTTCTCAAATTAGGTAAAATTTAACTGGGACATCATTAATTTAGCCAAATTGAATCAAATTTAGCTTTGGATGTGCTAGGTCAGGTTAGGTAAGGTTGTGTAGGGTAGGATATATAATATCTTACGGGTACTGAACTAGCTTGTTCATAAAATAGTGTAAATTAGCACATTTGGGTTTTAGTTATAACTATATATAGTCCATGTAATGGCTGGACAGAGGTAACATAGGCTTGTATGAGAGTATATGGGATGCTTATATTTAGTTAGTTTAGCTTTTTCTCGGTTGAACTTGGTTAAATTTGTGTAGTATAAGTAGAATTTTTGCCAGATTTAGATAAATTTAGCTACTAATAGGATGCATTTTTATAGGATATAGTAAATTTTCTTAAATTATCATAGAAATTTCTGACTTCATCTAACCCCACTCATCCTAACCTAACATAACTAAAGCTAGAACCAATATGTCTGTTGGATGGTTTGCTTAATTAAATATGGGTGACATGACTGGAGAGGATGTAACAAGGGGTATTAATAAAGTATTAAAAACAATGGACATATGCTTGATGAATAGTTTAGCACTAATAACGTTGAAACAGTTATGGAAAATGTATGTGTGTGTTTTTATATTGGTCTCATAGGATGTTAAATGTACCATTCATATATGTGAAATTCTGAATTTTTTGGTGATAATTTCTGGGTTAAACTTGGATTATTATAAATGATGACCTAAACATACCTAGAAAAAAATATTATGCAAATTGTGTATTGATTTACCAAGTTGGGTATGATTGTATTTGTACAAATAGCACAATGATTATAATTGTGCAAGTTCTGCATTAATTGTGCAGGTTATGTATTGATAGTATTTTGCATAAGTTGTATGATGATTGCAATTATGTATTGATTATATCCCACAAATTGTGCATTGTTTATGCAAGTTGTGTAATAATTGTATATGTTTTGAAAGTGAATTTGTGAGAATTATGTAGTTGAGTTTTTAATATTTATGTGCTAGATGTGTATTGTTCGTATTTATGCTAGTTGTGTATTGATTATATTAGGGCAAGAGGTGTGTTAATTATGTATACGCTATAATTGCGTTTGTGTTAATTGAGTATTTGTACTAGTTGTGTATTTTACATACTTGGGGCAGTTATGTATTATATGTATTCGTGCTGGATACCTATTTGATTGTATTTTGCATGTTGTGTAATTATTATGAAAGACGTGTAATAATTGTGCAAGTTGTGCAATGATTGCACATGTTGTGAAATTGTATATCGACGAATTGTGTATTTGCGCCTGTTGTATATTGATTGTCATTGTGCAAGTTGTGCAATTGTATAACAAGTTTGGTTATATTAATTATGCAAGGATGTGTATTACTTACATAGGTTTTGTATTAATTAGCCATGTTTTATAAAAAAAATTGTGCGAATGTTGTATTTATGCAACCTGTATTTTAATTGCTGAAGTGGAACTGGTGCACCTGTATTTTTATGCAAAATATGAATTTGTATAATTTTTGTATATGTTATCTGAAAAATAGATCTTCATATGCTAGTGTGTAGCACATTTGGTATATTGAGACAATGTGTCTGTATATTTTGTGAAAATTGTGAAATTTTAGCAATAGTAGGCGGCTCGACATCTGCGAGGCACTACACATCAAAGAGTCAACACCAGAAATCAACATCCAATTAATGCACAACTATATTCTACCGACTTCAAGACTCTCAACCAATATAGAGGCATCAAGAGGAAGAACGGGCCAATAGGCCCTCGGCAGTTACTTCTATTCTTATGCTCTCATATCCAATTAATACCCATAGTTTTGTGTTCTGTCTTGTGTTTGTCACATGTTTGTTCACGTCATCCAAAACTGTTGCACCATATCACCTCACCCAAATGCGAGGATAAGTATGACAGATTAGCGTGTTTACAGGTTACAGGTGTGTGTAAACCAAAGTCTTTGAAAATGTAATAAGTTATTACAAAACGTGTTCAAGCGTCGCATCAGACTAGAAATAAAAATTAATTTTGGAGAATTGATTTTTCAATTACCATCGACAGTGAAAAGAACCATACGAAATATTGAGAAAATTCATGTTTGAATTATTAATTTTACCTTTTCGTTCATATTTAACAACATATGTTTACAAGAAAGACTGCTATCAATATATACTAATATTACAACGCACGACCCAGCAGCAAGCAATATTGACGAAAACCTCTGTACTCGTATCGACCAACACCTCGACATCCTCACAGATCAACATCACCACAGCACCGAAACCAGGATCATGAAGAAACTAACATTATATGGAGGACCTACAGCGATTTCACGACCCAGAGGTGGCTTTCTGAACCTTGCTGGAATCAATCTCAGGGAGGACCAAATCACTCTCCTAAATCTGGGTATAAACTGTCACATTATGTCCAGAACAAGTGAGATGGCCCGGAAAGTGGAGTTGGAGATCCTATTGGACGACATATTCGACATCGAGACACAAAAGAAGGTTACCACTTAAGGCACCTTGCAAGTAGAACTTATTGCAGAGGGAGGAAAGATTCGAGGCAACTACAGAAGCACCATACTGTCTCCCGAGCTCAAAGCGGCAGCTAAGAGCCTTCGTGAGAACAAGAAGATAGTCGTCAGGAGAGGTGACAAGTCGCCAATATACGATATTCTTAAAAAAGACAAATATCTGGCATAAATGAACCTCATACTCTCTGACCAAACTAAATTCCAAATGGTAACGAAGGACACTACAGCCGAATTGAAAACAAAGGTAAACAGATTGATCGAAACTGTGAACGCCAAGAAATCCAGACGCCACCAGTCAAAGGTTATTGGGGAATACAAACCTGGGTATGCGTATGGAAATGTCAAGACCCATAAGCCTGGAAACCTACTTCGGCCAATCATCAGCCAGATACCCACACTCACGTACAGACTGGCTAAGCCACTCAACGGCTTGCTGACTTCTTATGTACCTTGTGCTTTCAGCCTGAAGTGTCCAAAGGAATTTGTTGACTTACTGCGTGGAACACGGGCCACAGGAATAAGAGCCTCGTTGGACATAGAATCACTGTTTACCAACATACCTATAGATGAAACAATCGGGGTGATAGCAGACAGAGTGTATCGTGATTCGGCTTGTACTCCTCTTGACATACCAGAAAACATTTTAAGGAAACTACTCCAAGCTTGTATAAAAAAGGCACCCTTCTTGAGCCCAGATGGGCACATGTATAAGCAAGTAGATGGGGTTGCCATGGGTTCTCCCCTAGGTGTCCTGTTTGCGAACTTCCACATGGGTACCATCGAGCAGAAGGTCTTAGTTGACATGGACTTGAAACCTGCCATATACTGCAGGTATGTTGACGACATATTTACACAGGTACCTGATGTCAGACGTCTGCAGGAGCTGAAGGAGGCATTCGAGCAGAATTCTGTGTTGAGCTTTGTTACGGCCCTCTCGGGACGCAACGGGGTTCTCACTCTGATGTTGTTAGAGTCAGATATATATATCCGTTCCCAAACCAGTAGTGGCTATCAAGGGATGAGATCCGTGACGCAAGTAACTTAAAGGGAGTAGGGAAAGAAAACTAAGAACTTAATATTATAATTTTCACCATCACCGATTACATATATAAAATAAAAGAGTGCACAAGGGGGAGGGATATTAACACTTGACAAGGGGATTCTTCACAATGTAGTCTTCTGCTGAAGACTCTGGATGCAGAAGCTAGGCGCTGAGTCCTTGGTGCTTTCTTCGTGGCCACACAACGAATTCTTCAACGAAGCTGAGCCTACCCTGGCCACAGGTCAGCCAAAACACATGTCCACTGGGGGCACCGCCGTGGAGGCCGTCAACCACACGTCCAGCTGGTCTGCTGGCAGGTTCTGAGCCAACAAGGCTGGTACGGCCACTCCACGAACGATAAAAGGGGAACGCCCTAGACAGGAGCCTCGTGTGACACCACAAATCACTCTCCTGTCCTCGATACCCCAGTGGACGATCGTCTCCAACAGTCGGTCCCGGGTAATCCTTTCACTGCCACTCCACTGGCAGGCTAACACACCACAGTGTCCTTCCGGGGGGACGACTTCACAAAAGCTGCAGCAAGGTTCAAGGTATGGAGACTGGCTGCCTCGGGTAGACTGACTCCACTTCCATCACAGCAGTCCCAGGTCGACTCTGTAAGCAGACACGTCATCAATAACTGGGACACTAAAACACCTCACTTACAGGCTCAGACACAAACGCCCGACACATCCACTTCATAGATGGCGTTGTAGTCTGAGCACCACTTCACCAGAGGTCAGCAGCGGTGGTGTAGAGTGCTGAACGGGACTGGAAACTGGCCCTTGTGGCCGGTATTCGCCGTCCTTACCAGGTGTCGTCGTCCGTTTGGCGGGGGTTTCGGGAGCTGACCCACAGATGGCGTGGTCGTTACTGCTCCGTGCTCGGACGCTGGATCCGGGTTCATAACAAGCTTCACTTATGAGATGGAGAAGGATGGGAAGCTGCCCTTTCTAGATGTAACAGTCACAGAAAGAAGCGAAGGCTTCTCCACTGCAGTCTACACTATGGAAACAAACATAGGAATTGGCCTCAATGCCAATAATGACTGCCCAGACAGGTACAAGAGGAGTGTTGTCAACGCTTACGTCGACCGTGCTCTCAGCCACAGCTCAGGATGTAAGCAAGTCGATGAAGAATTCTGTAGGGTAAGGCAGATCCTAGTCAACAACGGCTTCTCTAATGGTTTTGTTGATGACATCATAAAAAGAAAGGTAAAATGCCATGCAACTTCTGAAGAGTCAACTAACACAATACATGTACCCCCTATTAGACTGTTTTACAGGAACTTCTTTTCGACAGCTCATAAAATGGAGGAAGGGTCCTGAAAGATATTGTTGATAGGAACGTTATCCTTACAGACAAAAATCAGAAAATACAATTGACGATTTACTATGAAACCAAAAAAACGGCCAACCTACTTATGTAGGTTGGGCGTTTACAACCTACTCAGTATATAGGCAAGACAACAACATCTCTTTCCAGGTGACTAACAATGCATAAACAACAGGGCTCCATAAAGGAACATATAATCATCTCTCACAACCAGACCATCACCAGAGAAATATTAACAAACAACACAGAAATCGTCTATAGATTCAGCGATAGCAGGCGGCTCGACATCTGCAAGGCACTACACATCAAAAAGTCCACACCAGAAATCAACAGCCAATTAATGTACAACTATATTCTTCCCACTACAAGACTCCGAACCAATATAGAAGCATCAAGAGGAAGTATGGGCCAATAGGTCCTCTTCAGTTTCTTCCATTCTTATGCTCTCATATCCAATTAATACCCACAGTTTCGTTTACTGTCTTGTGTTTGTCACAAATTTTTTCACCTCATCCAAAACTGTTGCATTATATCACCTCACCGAAATGCGAGGGTAAGTATGACAGATTAGCGTGTTTACAAGTTACAGTTGTATGTGTAAACTAAAGTCTTTGAAAATGTAATAAGTTATTATGAAACGCATTCAAGTGTCGCGTCATGTAACAAACTAGGCTGGTTGTAAGAATTATTCCAGAAGGTTCCAGAAGTTTCGGGTAGGGACCTGACCTCAACAACGCATATTCCCCTGGGGATTAGCAGGTCTGAGTCACAAATGGCGAGCGTCTCTGTTCATAGTTGCGTATAATGAACCATCCTATAGTATTCAGTAATTTACAGAAATTAGACTTTATTCATTTTGTATTAAAATTGTATTGTATAATATTCCTGGTTATAGTACCAAGAGTATTATAATTATTAGGAGATTTGAGTTAAGTCACCATCAGTGACGTCACGAATCAGATCTAAGTTGTAAGGCGCGAGTGACCGGCGGTCATAGGTCATCAGAGTTGACATGTCCACTATTTCTCAAAGTTCAAATAACCATTTTATTGATCGGGAACAGCTCTGCCGTTAGATGCTTGTGTAATTTAACTTCAGTAAAATAATTCAACCAGTCTGGATCAATTAAGTACAACAGAGGTTAATTGTTATAATTTAAACCTGGCTAAGTAACTTGATAAGCGATGCGGAACAATACAATGCTCTAGTCTGGGGAAGACCAGAGAGAGGGAGATCAGTGTGGATTCGAGATCAACAGGGAGAGGTCAACCATCTTACCTCCCCCAAGACCAGCCCCAACATCTTTAGCTGGTCGCCCAAGGTAGAGTTGCTGTATGAGTTTTTATAGGGATAGTCAACTCATTGCCGTTCAGGTCAAGTAGGGAGTGAACATCTTTAGATTTTGTCTTAGTTTTTCTTTTAATAAATTAATTAGTTAATATTCTGCATTTTTATTATTTCCATGTGTTATATGTGAACTTGTCCTGGTCACGTGGTCCACACGAGGCAGAGTTGGATTGGGCGCCGATTCTAACATCGAGTCGGAATTCATCATTCCCGTGTAATTAATTCCACACTCTAAGTTTCCAAGGTCATCAGTTACTAGTGGGGATCAAGCCCCAAGGTTAATTAATTAGTATGATCGATCCAGACCTCGATCATTGCTCAGTGTTACTGGTCTGGTGGTGGCGGCGGAGGCGACTCTAGGGTTTTGCTCGAAGCCTATGTCACGTCATACGGGTTGTAGAATCCTGAGTCGGTCAATCGTCTTAGGACCACGTGGCATGGAGTCGGCTTTAGTGAAAGTTTTGGAGTCCCTTGTAGAGAATAAAAAGTAAGAATACGGGTAGAGGGAAAAGAAGGAGGAAAGATAAAACGAGAAACCTTCCCCGTGTTACAGTCAGACTAGAAATAAAAATGTATTTTGGAGAATTGATTTTTTAATTACCATCGACAGTGAAAAGAACCATACGAAATATTGAGAAAATTCGTGTTAGAGTTATTAATCTTACCTTTTCGGTCATATTTAACAACATATATTTACAAGAAAGACTGCTACCAAAATATACTAATAATAAAACGCATGACCCAGCAGCAAGAAATCAAGTCTTCACGATAAAATATCGCCAAGATCTGATTCGAAATCAGATACACAAGGCAGAAAATGAGATCAAAGAAAACAAAACGCAACTACTTCACGCTTCAAACCAATGGAGAAACAGCAATATCGACGAAAACCTCCGTACTCGTATCAACAAACACCTCGACATCCTCACAGAACGACATCACCACAGCACCGAAACCAGGATCATGAAGAAACTAGCAAGTGTTGCTGTTCAGAGGGGGAAATGCGTGCTGTATCTTGGATACGCACCCAACCTCCTAAGATCTTAACGAGGTCTTCAAACACTGATTGTTATATTGTTATATAAGTGTGTTTTCTGTAAACTGTAGCATTGCAATAAAATCAAATAAAAAAATATTAAACAAAAAAATAATAGAGGTGGTAGGAGAGGAAAAGATTAAAGTATTCAGTGAGAATCCACAAGATCTTCTCTGAACACTATTTATCTTCTTCGAGGATTTGGGTCCCTCTAATTAAACCAGTGGTGGTACCCCTAACTATAAATATTTATATTTACATATATATATATATATATATATATATATATATATATATATATATATATATATATATATATATATATATATATATATATATATATATATATATATATATATATATATTATTAAATATGACCGAAAAAGTAAGATTAATAATTCTAACACGAATTTTCTCAATCTTTCGTACATTACGCTTCACTGTTGGAGGTAAATCAAAAATCAATTCTCCAAAATTCATTTTTATTTCTAGTCTGACGCGACACGGGCGCGTTTCATAAAACTTATTACATTTTCAAAGACTTTAGTTCACAAATACACAACTGAATAGAACTTACGTATCTCCGATTTTATATCTACATTTGAGTGAGGTGGAAGGGGTGATGTGGCATTAACACAAGACAGAACAAAATGTGGTATTAATAGGGTATTAATTTCATCAACACAAGACAGAACAAGGGTATTAATAGGGTATTAATTTCATATTAATTTCAATGAAATTAATACCCTATTAATACCCTTGTTCTGTCTTGTGTTGATGAAATTAATACCCTATTAATACCACATTTTGTTCTGTCTTGTGTTAATGCCACATCACCCCTTCCACCTCACTCAAATGTAGATATAAAATCGGAGATACGTAAGTTCTATTCAGTTGTGTATTTGTGAACTAAAGTCTTTGAAAATGTAATAAGTTTTACGAAACGCGCCCGTGTCGCGTCAGACTAGAAATAAAAATGAATTTTGGAGAATTGATTTTTGATTTACCTCCAACAGTGAAGCGTAATGTACGAAAGATTGAGAAAATTCGTGTTAGAATTATTAATCTTACTTTTTCGGTCATATTTAATAATATATGTCTACAGGAAAGACTGCTACCAAAATATACTTATATATATATATATATATATATATATATATATATATATATATATATATATATATATATATATATATATATATATATATATATATATATATATATATATATATATATATCTTCATATATATATATATATATATATCTTCATATATATATATATATATATATATATATATATATATATATATATATATGTCGTACCTAGTAGCCAGAATGCACTTCTCAGCCTACAATGCAAAGCCCGATTTGCCTAATAAGACAAGTTTTCATGAATTAATTGTTTTTCGACTACCTAACCTACCTAACCTAACCTAATCTAACTTTTTCGGCTACCTAACCTAACCTAACCTTTAGAGATAGATTAGGTTAGGTTAGGTAGGGATGGTTAGGTTCGGTCATATATCTACGTTAATTTTAACTCCAAAAAAAAAATTGACCTCATACATAATGAAATGGGTAGCTTTATCATTTCATAAGAAAAAAATTTGAGAAAATATATTAATTCAGGAAAACTTGGCTTATTAGGCAAATCGGGCCTTGCATAGTAGGCTGAGAAGTGCGTTCTGGCTACTAGGTACGACATATATATATATATATATATATATATATATATATATATATATATATATATATATATATATATATATATATATTTGTCGTTAGGTTAGGTTAGGTAGTCGAAAAACAATTAATTCATGAAAACTTGGCTTATTAGGTAAATCGGGCCTTGCATAGTAGGCTGAGAAGTGCGTTCTGGCTACTAGGTACGACATTTATATATATATATATATATATATATATATATATATATATATATATATATATATATATATATATATATATATATATATATATATATATATATATATATATATGTTGTACCTAGTAGCCAGAACATCGTACTCGGCCTACTATGCAAGGCCCGATTTGCCTAATAAGCCAAGTTTTCATGAATTAATATATTTTCTCTAATTTTTTTCTTATGAAATGATAAAGCTACCCATTTCATTATGTATGAGGTCAATTTTTTTTATTGGAGGTAAAATTAACGTAGACCGAACCTAACCAACCCTACCTAACCTAACCTAACCTATCTTCATAGGTTAGGTTCAGTTAGGTAGCCGAAAAAGTTAGGTTAGGTTAGGTAGTCGAAAAAGCAATATTTCATGAAAACTTGGCTTATTAGGCAAATTGAGCCTTGCATAGTAGGCTGAGAAGTGCGTTCTGGCTACTAGGTACGACATATATATATATATATTTTAGTAGCAGTCTTTCTTGTAAACATATGTTGTTAAATATGACTGAAAAAGTAAGATTAATAATTCTAACACAAATTTTCTCAATATTTCTTATGTCTCTTTTTACTGTCGATGGTAATTGAAAAATCAATTCTCTAAAATTCATTTTTATTTTTATTCTGACGCGATGTTTGAACGCGTTTTGCTCAAACGCGATTCCACAAGATGCCATCTTGTGGAATCGGCTCTAATACACAATATACCCAACATGAACTTGAGTCCTGGCTTTGTTGCTGTGGACTCTTCTCTTTCACAGTATAAACTCAAATGCTCTAATCTTGCTAACAAACGTGACTTAACATAAGCTTACCCCTGCCATTTATCTTTCTTCTCTTTCCTTTTCTTTCTCTCTTCTCCCCTTTTTCTATTCATTGTCTTCTCCTATACTCCCTTGCTATCCTCTTCTAATTCCTATTACTATCTCCTTCTCATTCGGTGGTTATAATGGGAGCTGCCTCGTATGGGCCAATAGGCCCTCTGCAGTTCTCATTATTACTACTATCCCCTACACCTTACTTTCCTCCTCAGCTCTCTCTGAGAATGGTCCAGGATGGACCGAAACGTCGTCGTCCCTTCACCTTCTAGTGTGTGGTCTGGTCAACATACTCCAGCCACGTTATTGTGACTCATCGCCTGCATTTGAAAAAAATGGCATTACACAAAAAGGGTTACAACATTGGTTACATGCAGGGTACAAGGCTACTTGTCACAAGTTGTAGAGCTCCTCCAGCTCCTCAGATGGCAGGCAGGAACCATGGATGCAGTGAGCATTTTCTCTCTGGATCGCCACACTAAGGCGCTGAAAAAGAAAATTGGCAGCTCTAGGGTCTCTAGTTGTTTCAATTAGTTTGGACCCCAACTCCTTCAAAAAACTAGCAGCACTTTTTCCCCAGGCACCAAGTGTCTCTGAGGCAATGGGGACAAAATTGTAGTGGTGCTCAAGGTCTCTGTATTTACGTGACTTGGCTGCTTCCCGATGATTGGCAGCACCTCCTGCTTGTGTAGCACTAAAGTGAACATAGGTGTTGGCTAAAGTTGAAACGCAAATGTAGTCCCACACCAACTGTCTACCATTCTTCCAGGGGTTCACCGTGATTCCGTCTGGACAACCGACAGGCTCATCAGAGTTGCGGGACATTAGGTAACGGGGCTCTCTCTCTCTGCTGCACAACCAGCTGTGGTAAGGCTTCTCTTAATAATGTCGTAAACCTCGTCGTGTCTAGCATGCCCTCCTCCTGTCCTTTGGACGCCATGCCGTCCCTATCTGTCGTCCTCTGCCTCGCTGCAAATACAACTGTATTCGGTGTGGATTGGGGCAGCGAGGCGGAGAGCCACGGCAATTCGGAGGGCCTGCGGTGTGAGACGGGTACCGGTTGCTGACATTGGGGTTGCTAATAGGAAGTCACCTGCATGGGGAGCTGCTACAGCTTTGTCGGGCAGTGTCATGGGGTGCTGTCGCAGTTTCTTGGTTGGCAATGGGGTGATCCCAGCTGCATTGCTTATGGGCTACACAAGGCGGTGGTTCGGGTGGTCCTGCGAGAGAGTCCCATTTGGTTGTGCGGTCTCTGAAGCTGGGATCATGTACCCCTGCCTGTTGAACTAGGTGCTCAGGTAATATTTTCTTCATCAAGTTGTCAGACACCACTGAAGAAGACAGGAACGCTGGTACAGCAATTTGTGTTGCTGTGCGCATGCCAAGGCCCCCCGAGTCTGACAAGAAGGAAGGCCTGTTTCCACTGTGAGTCGCTGAGGGAAAGGTTGAGGGCTTTTTCTAGTGTTGATTTCAGCAAGCTGTCATACTCTTCTAATTTAATATTGTTGAAAGATGGCTAACATCTTAGAAAGTAGGTCAGCCTGGGGAGGGACAAGCATCTGGTGATGAGGTAAAGTGCATCATGACCATCGATGTCTTCATTCCTCTCGTTCATCCTCTTCAGGTCAGTGATCTTACCAAGGACCTCGTCGATGGCATTCCTTCCAAGAGCACCTAGGAGTGTGCTGTCCTCAGGGTTGGTTGTATGAATATCAGGCAAAACAACCTTAATTTGCTCTATTATGTGCTGGTTGGTGGAGGTTATTTCACACTTGGAAGAGTTCAGGGTGAGGCCTAGACTTGCTCCTTGCTCCTGAATTATTCTTATGTCGTCCAAGAGTGAGGCTGGGGAGCCGGCTAGAGTACCATCGTCCAAAAACCAAATAGTGAGCTCACTGCACAGGTTATCGGTGACTTCCTTGATGACTAGGCAGAAAAGAAAAGGAGCAAGGGGGTTACCCTTTTGGACACCTTCTTGTGATTCAATTTCATGTTCCCCGAATAGCAGAGTTAGATTCTTGCTGTAGCATGAGTTTACAAACGGGTTGAGGGAAGGAAAAAGGCGATGAACCGCTCTGAGTACTTCATCCCTTCTTACCAGATTGAAAGCTTTTTTGAAGTCCAGTTTTATCAGGCCTTTTTCATCCGTAATGTTGGCAATGTAGGCTCTAGCTGCATGAGCCGCTGCCTCACACCCTTAGGGAATGCCAAACCCAAGCTGTTTTGACTTCAGCATGTCGGCTGCTGCCTGACTAACTGTTCTAGCTTAGTTCTAGTACCTTAACGACGAGGCGCCGTAGTGAATTGCCCACAGCTATCGGTCTGATTCCTTCATCTTTTTTCCTCAGGGCACAGAGGGTAGCCAAAAAGAGAGAGGCCATATGGTCTCTGGTATGTAGCCAGCTAGACATGTGCTGGAGAATCTAGTTAGTTCCACCAGGAGGCCCTGTGCGATGTCTCCCAGTGCAGGGTTGAGCATTTGTTTGATGTGGATGGGTCTTATTCCTGTGAACCCACCTGCTGATCCTGGTGGGAAGGATAAAGCTGCTTTATGCACCATGGATTCGAGCACACACAGGGGTTCTGCTCTGGTGACACCAACTAGGGGAACATTGTCATCACGAGGAGCTCTGGGTGGGTGTTTTTCCCTCAGGGCTTGTGCTGTATCGGCATCCCTGGTGGCAACTGTCTTCACTGGTGGTGATTCTGACTTCCCCTATTTTGTTGCCTTCTTCTATTTTCTTGCTGACTGTTGCTCTGATTTTGGATGCCTCAGTTCTGCTGTTGATACCTTTCCTGGGGGGGGGGGGAGGTGTTTTTGGCATGGGTAGGGAGGGGTGCTTGGTTGTTCTCTCTAGGAAAACTATTTATAGCCATAATCACTGAGGAAGCTAGTGATTTGTCTCTACTTGCAGGGACAGATAGGCATATGTTATCAAACAGGAGAAGGTTGCGCCATGCTTGAATGGTTCCCCACTACATTACCCACTACATGGAATGCAACATGAAATGGGGTGCCATGGCAGACCCAGTACTCAGACCAGCCATGCCGAAAGCCAAGAAACAATCCAGTTGGGATAGCCCCATTGTGGAGAAAGAAGCCACAGCTTTGCTGGAGGCAGCAACAACCCCCAGTGATCATGCATGCCTCACAGCTGTGCAGGGTCCCCATGCAGGGGACTTCCTTTTGGCAGTCCCCATGTCTGCGACAGGTACACGTCTTGACCCGCAGGAGCTCCGTATTGCAGTCGCTCTCCGCCTTGCTGCCCCTATCCACACTGTTCACAGGTGTATTTGCGGCGAGGCAGATGCTGACGAATATGGATTGCATAGCCTGCACTACAATTATTGATAATAGCCTCTTAATTAGCCTCTATGAAACTTCTAATATTATCAAGAAGTATTAAATATTATTAGTGACCTCGCGAAATAAACTCCACAAAATTCGTAGATAATCTCTCGCGAAATTTAACACCACGAAATCCGTGAACAATCTCGCGAAGACACAGTCACTAATTTGGCTGGCTTCAATATAAGCGCTGTCATCTCACGGAATAACACGCCACCAAATATCTGTGGGTGACCCAGAAACCGCTGACTGAGGCTGAAACGAGCTGAGGGGGCTCGTGAACTCGTTCGAGGCAACGCCGCCGTCTTTCACTGGCTTTGTATAAATCCCACTGCACTAGTATATTTAATGAATCCACTGGTTAACTGGTTCATCCGGTACTAAGATGACCAAATAATCTGTCATCCAACTCGAAGATGACCAATAATGTGGGTTCAAAGGACCAAATAATGTGAGAACCGACCTGTGAGATTTATATTTATTTAATTTATATGAATTTATATAGAATTTATATTTACGTTAATTTATATATTTCGATCGCATTTGGTAGGATGTTAAGTGGACTGTATTTCTGCAATAATCTCACAAATCGATCCACTACACATTAGGGGGGGTTTATATTGAATTTATATATATGCAGCCAATCAAACTACAGTATTAAACTACATATATTGTTAAACATTGAAGAGGTTCCTTATCTTATTGTACAGCAGGCCTTAGTCCACCAGGTATAACTAGGATGTAGACACCAAATTTTCCTCGTGTGAGGTAGCTTCCATCACCCTGGTAACTGATACACAAAGCATGCTTCCTCGTCTTGACCTGTCAAAAGGGCGCTAGCTGTAAAGCCAGAATCCTAATATATGACAGCTATATCAGAGAAAACACTGTACAAGGAACCATAAAGACCTAGGCTTAATTACCTTTTATTAAGAGGCAGTTCGTATTCTAACCGGATCGCCCCTATCTATTGACATTAATGGCCACAAATGATAGATAAATGGGTTTCGGCAGAACACTTAACTTGTATTTGTTGACAGAGCGTTGATGATGGTACACCTTTGGTTTCCATAACAAACCTAACCTAACCTATAAAGATAGGTTAGGTTAGGTTAGGTAGGGTTGATTAGGTTCGGTCATATATCTACGTTAATTTTAACTCCAATAAAAAAAAAATGACCTCATATATAATGAAATAGGTAGCTTTATCATTTCATAAGAAAAAATTTGAGAAAATATATTAATTCAGGAAAACTTGGCTTATTAGGCAAATCGGGCCTTGCATAGTAGGCCGAATACGTCGTTCTGGCTACTAGGTACAACATGTATATATATATATATATATATATATATATATATATATATATATATATATATATATATATATATATATATATATATATATATATATATGCACTAACTTGCTTAAACCACAAGTTTGAAGTATACAACTTTTAGATATACACACCCACCAAGAGACCTGAACTCTGGCCATCAAGATAGCAGGTACGCACTTAAATCCTCTACACCATACTCTAGTGGTCTTGGGAGGGGGGGAGTATCTGGGGGTTAAATACCCTGGCATTCTCACCTCTTCAGGGCTCTGAGAATGGTGTAGTGGATAAAGGTGCGTACCTGCCATCTTGATGGCCAGGGTGCAAGTCTCCTGGTGGGTGTGTGTGTCTAAAAGTTGTATACTTCAAACTCTGGCTCCAGGAGATCAATCCTGGAGTATGTGTCTTGGTTCCTGGAGTTCAGGCCTTGATAATGGGTCTTGGCTCCAGGAGTACAATCCTGGATAATGGGTCCTGGCTCCAGGAGCTCAATCCTGGAGTATGGGGTCCTGGCTCCAGGAGTACAATTCTGGAGCATGGGGTCCTGGCTCCATGAGTTTAATCATAGAGTATGGGGTCCTGGTTCTACGAGTACAATACTGGAGTATTGGTCCTGGCTAGAAAAGTACAATCCTGGATTATTGGTCATGGCTCCAGGAGATCAATCCTGGATTTTGGGTCATGGCTCCAGGAGTACAATCCTGCTGTATGGGCCCCTCACTAAAGGAGTACAATCCTGAAGTATGTGTCCTGCCTCCATGAGTACAATCTTGGAGTATGGGTTCTGGCTCATGGAGTACATTCGGGGATTATGGGGCCTGGCTCCTGGAGTACAATCCTTGATTATGCGGTTTGGCTCCAGGAGTACATGGTTCCTGGCTCCAGGAGTAAAACCGTGAAGTATGGGTTCTGACTCCAGGAGTACAATCCTGGAGTATGGGTCTAGGCTCCAGAACTACAATTCTAGAGTATGGGTCCTGGATCCAGGAGTTCAATCCTGGAGTATGGATACTGGCTGCAAGAGTACAATCCTGGTGTGTTGGTTCTGCCTCCCGGAGTACAATTCTGGAGTATGGGTTCTAGCTTTAGGAGTACAATATTGGAGTATGGGGCTCTCGCTACAGGAGTAAAATAATGGAGTATGGGTCCTGCCTTCACGAGTGCAATCCAGGAGTATGGATAAAGGCTCAAGGAGTACAATCCTGGAGTATGAATCCTGGCTCATGGAGTAGAATCCTGGTGTATGGTTCAAGCCAGTGGGAGTACAATCCTGGAGTTTGGGTCCTGGCTGCTGAAGTACAAACCTAGAGCATGGTTCCTGGCTCCAGGAGAACATTCATGGCGAATGAGTCCAGGCTCCAAGAGTACAATCATTGAGTATGGGTCCATGCTCCAAGAGTGCAATCCTGGATTATGGATCCTGGTTCAAAGAGTGCAATCCAGGGGTATTGGTCCTGCCTACAGGAGTAAAATCTTGGAGTTTGGGTCCTGGCTCCAGGAGTACAATCCTGGAATATGGCTCCTGGCTCCAGGAGTACATTAATATCGTATGGGTCCTGTCTCCAGGAATACAATCATGGAGTATGGGTCCTTGCTCCAGGCGTACAATACTGGAGTATAGGTCCTGGATCCACGAGTACAATCCTGGAGTATAGGTCCTGGACCCACGAGTACAATCCTGGAGAATGGTGTTACGACCCTTGACCTCTGGGTATGGTTCCTCTGTTGCAGTTGTGAAAAAATATATAATAATACGGCCTTGCCTACTAAAGTGTCTAGGGTAAATGACTCAACTGCCTATTCAACAAAGCAATACACTTAAAGTAAGGGTAACAAAGAACAAATATATAAATGGAAATACAAGCAGCCAGAAATATCAATGCACCAGAAAACAATAAAACAATATCATTATATAAGCACCAATTACTACTTTACAACTTAAATGGATAGATGGGTATGCACATAATGGTCTAACCAGGAAATCAGCTGTTGCTAAACAATAAACAAATACCACAGACTTAACTCCACAACATGTCCACGCCAGCCAGCTCCACCCACGCGACTGGCGTTGCTCGAGCATGCACGGCATGGCGTCTACAGGGTACCAACTAAAACCCACATGAAACCTCTAGATACTCTGCTATCAGAGAGTAATACTAAAGAACATAATTATAACGAACTTATATGCCTATAACATTGCTAAGGTGTAAAAGAAATTAAGTACAATCAATAAACAGGAATAATTACATGGATGAATCAGTGACGCTAGCTTGATGCACTGCACGTATACTGGAACATCCCAAATATGGTCATCCCCATATGAGACGCCACAGTCTCCCCCCACAGGAATGAACATGCAATAGCATTAACAAAATATTAAATACAGGCACACTACAGCATGCTACATTTAAACCAAACATGTATATACTGGAACACAACTGGATACAATGTTTTAATTAAATAACTGAGGAAAGAAATAATGGACATACATATATATCATGATAATCGTTAGAATCAAATATATGGATTCGTATCATCCCTTCCTGTCCTTAAAGAAAAAGGAAATTAACTGAAGGTACCTTACCTTGAGGTTTACCTTGAGGTGCTTCCGGGGCTTAGCGTCCCCGCGGCCCGGTCGTCGACCAGGTCTCCTGGTTGCCGGACTGATCAACCAGGCTGTTGGACGCGGCTGCTCGCAGCCTGACGTACGAGTCACAGCCTGGTTGATCAGGTATCCTTTGGAGGTGCTTATCCAGTTCTCTCTTGACCACTGTGAGGGGTCGGCCAGTTATGCCCCTTATGTGTAGTGGAAGCGTGTTGAACAGTCTCGGGCCTCTGATGTTGATAGAGTTCTCTCTCAGAGTACCAGTTGCACCTCTGTTTTTCAACGGGGGTATTCTGCACATCCTGCCATGTCTTCTGGTCTCATGTGATGTTATTTCTGTGTGCAGAAATTTATTTCTGTGTGCAGAAATTTATTAAGTGTGCAGAATTTACAAGGTAAATTAAACTGAAATTAACTGAAGGGAGCCGGTCGGCCGAGCGGACAGCACGCTGGACTTATGATCCTGTGGTCCCGGGTTCGATCCCGGGCGCCGGCGAGAAATAATGGGCAGAGTTTCTTTCACCCTATGCCCTTGTTACCTAGCAGTAAAATAAGTACCTGGGTGTTAGTCAGCTGTCACGGGCTGCTTCCTGGGGGTGGTGGCCTGGTCGAAGACCGGGCCGTGGGGACACTAAAGCCCCGAAATCATCTCAAGATAGAAGGTTAATTTCATTTTTTGACTGCATGAGGGTATAGCATTGAGTACTCCAACAACACAAAATCAATGTATAAAACAATCAATTAAATAAAACAAATTAAATAACCAAAAGGTAAAGACATCCTCGTGTATAGAACAATTCGCATTTGGGCACTGCAATGGGGAATCCCTTGGATAAGGCATCAGATATTACATTTTCCCTTCCAGGGATATGTCTAATTACTATGTTAAACTCTTGTAAAATCAAAGACCACTTAAGAATTCTTTGGTTCTTACATTTCATGGAGTTAATGAATGTCAGGGGATTATGATCTGTGTACATGACAACTTGATTACCTGACAAGTATGTTTCAAACTTCTTAACTGCCAAAATCAAACAAAGAGCTTCCTTCTCTACCACAGAATAATTAGTTTGTGCCTTATGAAATTTACGAGAAAAGTAGTATACGGGGTGCTCTAAATCATCTGGTCCTACCTGGAAAAGAACCGTACCTGCCCCTAGATCCGAAGCATATATGTGCCTTATAAATGGCTTATCAAATTGTGGACTGGCTAATACAGGCGACGTTGAGAGAATTCCTTTCAACTTCTGAAAAGAGTTCTGACACTCCTGTGTCCACTTGAACTTTACCTGCTTTCTAGGAAGTTTAGTTATAGGTGCAGCCACAATGGAAAAATTCTTACAATATCTTCTATAATATGCACACATCTCAATAAACCTCTGCACAGATTTCTTGCTCGTTAGTACTGGGTAATCCACGATTGCCTGGATCTTGTCTTGCAACGGGACTCTCTTACCTTGTCCGACCTCATGTCCCAAGTAAATTATTGTTCCCTTAGCCCAGCTACATTTATTACATTTACAGTTAGATTAGCATGTTGTAACACTGCAAACAATTGTTTCAAACTAGAAATATGGTCTTCCCAACATTTACTAAAAAGTACAATATCATCTAAGTATGATCTGCAATCTGGCACATCTTTTAGTAAAGAATTCATCAACTTTTGAAAAGTTGCTGGGTCATTTCTCAGTCCAAATGGCATCACATTAAATTCGAATACTCCATCAGGGGTGATAAAAGCTGTCACTTCCCTAGCAAAGTTAGTAAGTGGTATCTGGGGATACCCCTTAGATAAGTCTAGTTTTGATACATATTTAGCATGACCAATCTGGTCAATGCATTCATCTAGCAAAGGTAGTGGGTATACAGCAACTACAGTTACCTTGTTTAACTTCCTATAGTCCACTACTAACGCCATTTTCCACTAAACTTTGGTTTTGGTATCACTAAACACGGTAAACTCCAAGAGCTCTGACTGGGTCGAATGAAACCATGGTGAAGTAGATAATCAACTTCCTGCTGGATGATACGTCATTTCTCGGGGGTCACTCAATAAGGGTGTAGCCGAATTGGAGTTACCTCTGTCAGTTGAACATCATGAGTAATGAGAGGTGTCTGAGTGGGGACCTCCCCAAACAAGTTGGAGGACATCTTTAAAAGGTCCTGGAACTCTGCTCTCTGTTCATCCTGCAAATGACACAACAATTCTTCCCTGGAACTGGAATTAGATAAAAGAGGATTACCATCTTCCCCAACAACAATTGTCTCCTTTTTCAAACGATTCACATGCACAATCATTGACTGATGGTTATGTTTGGGGTTTACAGACTTTATAGGTAAGTTCACCGAGACATTGTACCACTCGATAAGGTCCTCCAAATTTGTGTGACATAGAAGTTCCCATACGAGGCTTCAAGACCATTACTAAATCTCCTGATTCAAAAACTCTGAGTTTGGCCTTGAACCGCTTATCATGCCGCTCCTTCATTACCTGTTGTGCCTCGCCCAGATGTTGTAACGCCAACTCCTTCGTTCGAGACAGCTTGCTCTTCACATCCTTCAGGTATCTTTCACTCTGCCTAGCTGTTACATCTCCCAACATTTTCTCTTGCAACATTTTTAAGGGGTCTCCTCACCTGATGTCCAAACACAAGATCAAATGGGGAGCAGCCTAGGGTAGTGTGCAACTCGTCCCTGGCAGCAAATAGTACAAATGGTAAATTGTCATCCCAATGTCTGGGTAAATCTTTCCCGGTTGTTTTTAACATCTGTTTGAGGGTTTGATGGAACCGCTCGATCTCCCCTTGACTCTGAGGATAGTACGGACTAGATAAGTTATGTTGAATTCCAAAAGAACTACAAAAAGTTTTAAAGGTTGTGGAACAAAAATTTTTCCCATTATAGTTTGAATGATACGGGGCATACCAAATAACGAAAAAAAAAACCGTTCCAAGTGCTTTATGAGTGTAGAAGCCCAAATGTTACGCAAGGTATATGCTTCAGGGAACCTGGTGGTCATACATAGGATAGTAAACATAAACATATTTCCTGATTTAGTTCGGGGTAAGGGGCCGACACAATCCAACACCACATGTGTAAAAGGCTCCTTTGGCACTACAATAGGGTGTAAGGGTGCTCGTGGAACAGTCTGGTTAGGTTTACCAACAGCTTGACATACAACACAATTGTGACAATATCTGACCACATGCTTTTTGAGTTTTGGCCAAAAAAAAAACTTACATATTTTATGATACATATTGGAAATCCCTTGGTGACCTCCCAAAAGGTCATCATGGGCAGCTTGCAAATACCTGATCCCTATACTCCATGGGTACGACGAGCAACCCAGAAATCCCTTGGCGACTTCCCATAAGGTCATCATGGGCAGCTTGCAAATACCTGATCCCTATACTCCATGGGTACGACGAGCAACCCAGAAATCCCTTGGTGACCTCCCATAAGGTCATCATGGGCAGCTTGCAAATACCTGATCCCTATACTCCTTGGGTACGACGAGCAACCCGAGCAACTTGTCCTAGACTCACAATCATCTGATAAGGGAGTTCCTGGTGGTCTCCATCGTCTCATCAAACATCAATCACTGAAGTAGCAACCCGTGCTCTCATCCAAGGTATCAATAGTGTCAGCTGCTTCTGTATAAAATTCAGCTAGACTGGGATCAATACTCTGCACCTCACTCAAGGTCTTAAACTCAACAGCTGGAGCGAGCGGGCAAGGAACTAGTACCTGGGCCACCTCTTCCAGACCATCCTCTGGGTCAGAATAAATTAGGGCTTTGGCACCAGCCTCACTCTCGACATCCGCGTGAGCTAAGAATGTATCCTCAAGGTCCACCTCCACCTCCCTGTCTGAAGGGGTCCTGGCCTCAAGAACATCCACCTTGTAAGTCACAGGATTTACCTCACCCTACTGACCCATAGATCTGGTCACAACACGGGCTGGATAAGTGACACCATCATCTGCATCCGTTTGAGCCAGCACACAACTAGGGTTACTAAACATGATAGGACACTCTGTCCCACTAACTTGACACCTGTCAAAATCATTATCCACAATAACATACCCCAGGGATAGGCAACTGCTCACTAACTGCTACAGTGCACCAACCTGGTGTAATAGTTGACTTCAGGTGAATTTTAACTAATGGTACACGCTGGACATGACCTCCAATACCTTTCAATAATACTACTTCACCAGTGTCTTCTGTGCTAACATCAACAAGGGCACGGTGAGAGATTAGTGATGGGGAAGCACTAGTGTCCCTCAATAACTGCACTGGCTTCCAGCTTCCACTGCTACAAAGTAAGGTACCCGAATATAGGTACGGTTTAAAGTTAGTCATCCAATTGGGCATGACTGGAACATTAGAATTAATTGCTTGCAACCCCGTCTCATAGTCAGACCGGTAGGTCTCAACTCAGAGTGCAAGGAATAACAGGAATTAACCACATGACCTCTTCTCCTGCAATGCGTGCAATATCTTCCAGTGGTCGAAACAACCAAACCAGCTGCAGGTTTAGACACTACATTATTTGAGGGTGACAACCCTGTCTGCTGTTTCTCAATCTTTGGCTTTACTGGAGAAGAGTTCAGGGGAGTAGGTGAGTTAGCTGGTCTGGCCTGGAAAACATGAGATTTCGGAACATGATAATTACTCTTAGAATTATAAGTATTTGATTGTGCTGGAAAAGGCACCTTAGTGAGTAATTCGTGTTCGTCTGCTAGCTTAGCTAGTTTCATAATGTCATTGGTCTGTTTATGGTCAGCTATAAACAAGGCTAATTTCTCTGGAAGACAACCTAAAATCTCCTGTCACTATGAGGTTTCTCAGTCTCAAAATTTGTTATGGAAAGTGCTTTTACCCATCTATCAAAAGGATTAATTTTAGCTCTTGCAAAATCAGAAATGGTCTGATCATGTTCTCTCTTTATACCTCTAAATTTCGGTCTATGGGCCTCTGGGATCTGCTGGTATGCATTGAAGATACTCTGTTGGACAAATTTAAAGTCAAAAGAATTAGCGGCTGAAGAGATGCAAAAATTTGCTGGGCTTTCCCCTTAAATTGTCCTTGCATATTGGCAACCCACTGATCCACAGACCAATTCATACTGACTGCTAACTTCTGGAAATACAAAAAGAATATTTCTGGGTCCTCCTCATTGAATTGAGGTAAATCTACATTTTTCCTAAACTTTAAAGAACTATCAGTACTATCTGTATGATTACCAGTGTTACCATGCTCTGCTGCAATTCTCTGTTCCTCTAGTCTGTTATTATTTATTGCTATACTCTGTTGAATTTCCAATTGCTGCCGCCTAACTTCCTCTAGTTGCAACTGAGCTTCCATTCTTCTGCTCTGTGCTCCTAGTTCACTTGTTTTTGTTGGTTTTGAGCTTCAATCTCAAGTTGTCTTTGCTGGTTCTGAGCCTCAAGCATCTGCTGCTGAGTCTCCAACTCCAGCTGTTTGTGGCGATTCTGCATCACCAACCTCTGCTTCTCTGTTTCTAACTTAGTCATCTCTAACTTAGATTCCATCTCTAACTTTAGAATTGCCACCTGGTCACTTGACTCTTCTTCTAATTCCTCTAACCCCTCCTCGTCAAGTTTCTCCTCCTCCACCAAGTGTGTGATAATGACTCTTACTAGCTGAGCCTTTAACATTCTCCTGGAAACTGTCAGATTTAATTTATCAGCCATGTACAACAACCCAGACTTCTTCAAGTCTTTAATTTCACCAAAATTTGGATGCTCCACCAACACAGCAACTTGTTCCTCCATTGTCAGCTTAATTAACACAACTAGCAATTACAACAACACCGAAGGTTTGCTTGGCCCCTGGCACAAGCTGTACACTTACCTCAATCGTAAAGTGTTGAGAAAACTTCCACAAGCAGCTCAGAATGAACAGAGAAATGGTACACAGGCTTGGTTAGGTATCACTAGTTAACCACATAGTACCTAGGAAGGCATTAACAATTAATAACATGTACCACCATTTAGTACCTTAAATTATGGGAATTAATGATCCCGGACATAGGCCCTCATTTTGATACGCCCCTTGACCTCTGGGTATGGTTCCTCTGATGCAATTGTAAAAAAACACATAATAATACGGCCTTGCTTACTAAAGTGTCTAGGGAAAATAACTCAACTGCCTATTCAACAAAGCAATACATTTAAAGTAAGGGTAACAAAGAACATACAAATATATAAATGGAAATACAGGCAGCCAGAAATATCAATGCACCAGAAAACAATATCATTATATAAGCACCAATTACTACTTTACAACTTAAATGGATAAAATGGATAGATGGGTATGCACATAATGGTCTAACCAGGAAATCAGCTGTTACTAAACAATAAACAAATACCACAGACTTAACTCCACAACATGTCCACGCCAGCCAGCTCCACCCACGCGACTGGCGTTGCTCGAGCATGCACGGCATGGCGTCTACAGGGTACCAACTAAAACCCACATGAAACCTCTAGATACTCTGCTATCAGAGAGTAATACTAAACAACATAATTATAACTAACTTATATGCCTATAACATTGCTAAGGTGTAAAAGAAATTAAGTACAATCAATAAACAGGAATAATTACATGGATGAATCAGTGACGCTAGCTTGATGCACTGCACGCATACTGGAACATCCCAAATATGGTCATCCCCATATGAGAAGCCACAGTCTCCCCCCACAGGAATGAACATGCAATAGCATTAACAAAATATTAAATACAGGCACACTACAGCATGCTACATTTAAACCAAACATGTATATACTGGAACACAACTGGATACAATGTTTTAATTATATAACTGAGGAAATAAATAATGGACATACATATTTATCATGATAATCTTTAGAATCAAATATATGGATTCGTAACAAATGGGACCTGGCTCCAGTAGTACAATCCTTGAGTAAGGGTCCTGGCTTCAGGGGTACATTCCTGGAGCATAGGTCCGGTCTCAAGGATCACAATCCTGGAGTATGGGTCCTTGCTCCAGGAGTACATACCTGGAGAATGCATCCTGGCTCCAGGAGTACAAACCTGGTATATGGGTCCTGGCTCCAGGAGTACATTCCTGGAGTATGCGTCCTGGCTCCAGGAGTACAGTCCTGGAGTATGGATCCTGGGTCCTGGAGTACAGTCCTGGATTATAGATCCTGGCTCCAGGAGTAAAATATTGAAGTATGGGTCTTGGCTGCAGGAGTACAATCCTGGAGTATAGGTTCTAGCTGCAGGAGTATAATCCTGGAATATGAGTCCTGGGTCGAGGAGTACAATCCTTGGGTTTGGGTTCTGGCACCAGGAGTACAATACGTGAGTATACAGCTTCTGGACTATGGGTCTTGGCTCCAGGTGCACTATCCTGGATTATGGGTCCTGGCTCCAGGAGTACAATCTTGGAGTATGGGTTCTGGTTCTAGGAGAACAATCCTGGAGTATGGATCTTGGCTTCAGTAGTACAATCCTGGAGTATGGGTCCTTTCTCTAGGAGCACAATCCTCTAGTATGGGTTCTGGCTCCCGGAGTACAATTCTGGTTATCTTGAGATGAGGTTATCTTGAGATGATTTCGGGAGTTTTTTAGTGACCCTGCGGCCCGGTCCTCGACCAGGCCTCCACCCCCAGGAAGCAGCCCGTGACAGCTGACTAGCATCCAGGTACCTAATTTACTGCTAGGTAACAGGGGCATATTGTGAAAGAAACTCTGCCCATTGTTTCTCGCCGGCGCCTGGGATCGAACCCAGGACCACAGGATCACAGTCCAGCGTGCTGTCCGCTCGGCCGACCGGCTCCCCTGGCTCCAATAGTACAATGCTGGAGTATGGGTCCTGACTCCAGGAGTATAATCCAAGAATATGGGCCCTGGCTACAGGAGTACAATACTGGAGTATGAAGCTCCTGGACTATGAGTCCTGGCTCCAGGTGTACAATTCTTTATTATGCAACGAATATACTACGGATGCTGGTTGCAGGTGTACAATCATGGAATATGCAACCCCTGGACTTTGGATCCTGGCTCCAGGAGTACAGTACTAGAGTGTGCAGCTCCTGTAGTATGGGTCCTGGCTCCAAGAGTACAATCCTTGAGTATGCAGCTCTTGTAGTATGGATCCTGGCTCTAGGTGTACAATCCTGGATTATTCAGCTCCTGGATTATATGCATCCTGGATCCAGGAGTACACTCTTAGAGTATGCAGCTCCTGTACTATGGGTCGTGGCGCCAGGAGTAAAATCCAGGAGTATGCAGCACCTGGATTATACGTCCTGGCTCCAATTGTACATACCTGGAGTATGCAGCTCTTTGACTTTGGGTCCTGGCTCCATATGTACAATCCAGAAGGATGCAGCCCATGGACTAATGGTCCTGCCTTCAGGTGTACAATCCTGGAGTATGGATCCTTGCTCCATGTGTACAATCCTGGCGTATGCAACTCCTAGTCTATGTGGTCAGGCTCCAGGAGTACATTCCTGGAGTATAGATTCTGGCTGTTTAAGTACAATCCTGAAGTATGGGTCCTGGCTCGAGGAGTACAATCCTGGAGTATGTGTCCAAGCTCCAGGAGTCCAATCCTGGAGTATGCAGCTCCTAGTCTTGTGTTTTGGCTCCAGGTGTACAATCCTGGTGTAGGGGTCCTAGCTGCTGGAGTGTAATCCTGAAATATGGGTCCATGTTCAAGAAGTACAATCCTAGATTATGGGTCCTGGGTCGAGGAGTACAATCCTGGGAAATGGGTCCTGGCTACAAAAGTACCATACTTGAGTATGCAGCTCCTGAATAATGGGTCCTGCTCCAGAAGGACAGTCTTGGAGTATGGGTCCTTGCTCCAGGAGTACAATCCGGAAGTATGGGTCCTGGCTCCAGGTTTACAATTCTGGAATATGCAGCTCCTGGAGTATGGGTCCTGTGGTGTTTTTGTGTTACTGAGGAAGTCCTGGTTGTAGGGTTGATGTAAAGCCATTACTTGGTTACTGACTTTAATACTTAAGATGTTACATGACTAGTAGCTACCAAGCTTGGCGGGCGTCCTGTACGCTCTTGTTTACCTTCTCTGGCGTCTGCTCCGCCACACATAGAAAACGGATGGTACTATTTTCTGTGAACATGACATCCTTCCTTTTCTTTAAAAAGAATGAATACAGGATGTCTACCATGCTTGTAGCACAAAGCAAAGTTATTGACACAAAGTAAGTTATTAACATATCAAGAGATATTGCATACATTTAACATAAATTAAACACACAAAGAATTTAAACAACTTAATCTTTACCACAAAGGATTTCAATGTTAAAAATACAAATGCAATGTTAAACAAACATGAAAGAAACTGTAATACAAAGTTACAATATATTGAATAAGAGATCTGCATTATTCAAACAATATTAAATTTAGTTCAGCATAACAAGTAAATACTTTGCATTACATAGGAACACAATTAATCATCAAATCGTGTAGGGCGTTTAACATGACGTTTAGGACGAGAGTCCCCAAATACAATAATATCCCTTGATGAATTGTTTATCGAGTTATAACTCATTTTTTTTCTTTTGCACGACTTTGCACTTCATTTTCTACACTAGTTGGAATCACTTTGAAATAGGCCATATTATGTGTTATACTATGATCTCTATTACTAGCTGTTACCATAGTTCCTTTTACACTAATCACTTTATATGGTTTTGTATCATACGGCATATCTAGCTTTCCCTATTTTTTCTTTTTAACGAGAACAGTATCTCCAACCTTTATGAATTGTTGCACGGTAGTTCCTGAGAAAAGCATACATAGCTTGTTTCCAGGATCGTCCTTCGGCATGAGCACAGCGTACCGCTTTCATGAGAGGTTGCATGAATCTCTCGACTTCTCCATTTGCTTGGGAATGTAGTGGCATCACACGGCGGTGTTTGAATCCAATATGCTCAGCAAAGTTGATGAAGTCTTGTCCATTGAATGGCGGTCCATTGTCCGTCTCGACAACTTCAGGAATGCCAAAATTTGAAAAGATCTTGTCGAGTTTCGGGATGACAGCCTTTGCAGATGTGGAAGTGATGATTTCTACTTCCGTTCACAGTTCATCCTCGTCGCCAATGTGGTGTTTGTGTGTTACTGAGGAAGTCTTGATTGTAGGGTTGATGTAAAGCCATTGCTTGGTTACTGACTTTAAAACCTAAGATGTTACATGACTAGTAGCTACCAAGCTTGGTGGGCGTCCTGTACGCTCTTGTTTACCTTCTCTGGCGTCTGCTCCGCCGCACAAAGAAAACGGATGGTACCATTTTCTGTAAACATGACAGGTCCTGGCTCTAGGAGTACAATACTTGAGAATGCTGCTTCTAGAGTATTTGTCCTGGCTCTAGGAGTACAATCCTGGAGTATGGGTACTAGAACCAGGTGTACAATCCTGGTGAATGCTTCCTGGATCCTGGAGTATGGATCCAGGCTCCAGTATTATAATCCTGAAGTATGGGTCCTGGCTCTAGTAGTACATTCCTGGATTATGGGTTCTGGCTCAAGGAGTACAATCCTGGAGTATGGGTTCTGGCTCCAGGAGTACAATCCTGGTGTATGCAGCTGTTGCAGTATGGGACTTTGCTCCAGGAGTACAATCCTGGTGTATGCAGCTGTTGCAGTATGGGACTGTGCTCCAGGAGTACAATCGGTGAGTATGTAGCTCTTGGACTATGTGTCCTGACTTAAGGTGTATAATCCTGGAGAATAGGTCCTGGCTCCAGGAGTACAATCCTGGAGTATGGGTCTTGGCTCCAGAATACAATCCTTGAGTATAGGTCCTGGCTCCATGTTACGAACCCGTTTCCATCGTCGGAGCACGGAGCAGCGACGTCAGCGCCATCTGTGAATCCGCTCCCGAAACCCTCTCCACAACATTGACGACGCCATCTAGTGGTGACAGGATTATACCAGCGAGAGGCGCTAGTTTCCTGTCATGGTCAGCTGGAGAGGTAGCTGGTGCTGACCTCTGGTGAGGTGGCGCCTAGAAAATCAGCGCCATCTATTGTAGGAGGAGTTGTATGTCTATGTCAGAGGCAGAAAGTGATGTTTCCTAGTGTCCCATGTACTGACCAGTGTACTGATGACGTGTCTGTATCCACAGAGTCGATGTAGGGCTGCTGTGGTACGAGGACAGTCAGTCTACCCAGGGCAGCCAATGCCTCTCTACTCCATTCTGCTTTACGGAAGCATTGAGCCGCTGCCGGAGAAGAACTGTGAAGGGTTCTACTGTCTGCCTGTGAAGTGGCAATGACGGAATTCGGTGTACACGGGACTGGCTAGCGGAAGAGAAGACTGACAGTAAGGTGCTATGGAGGAGTGTAACCAACCGGTTGCAAGAAGCTCCTGCCAGGGGTTCGCTACCCTTGTAGTTGTTCGTAAAGAGACCCAGCAGCGCGAGGCTGATCCTCTCTGCCAGCTCCCATCTGTAGAGTGATTGTGGGCGTTGTGGGAACCGACCTGTGAGATTTATATTTATTTAATTTATATGAATTTATATTTACGTTAATTTATATACTTCGATAGCAATTTGTATAATGTTAAGTGGACTGTATTTCTGCAATAATCTCAATCTCACAAATCGATCCTCTACACATTAGGGGGGTTTATATTAATTAAATATATATATATATGCAGCCAATCAAACTACAGTATTAACTACATACATTGAAAAGGTTCCTTATCTTATAGTACAGCAGGTTAGTCCACCAGGTATACCTAGGGTGTAGACACCAAATTATCCTCTTCCATCACCCAGGTAACTGATGCACAAAGCCTTGCTTCCACGTCTTGACCTGTCAAAAGGGCGCTAGCTGTAAAGCCAGAATCCTATATATGACAGGTATATCAGAGAACACTGTACATGGAACCTTAAAGACCTGGCTTAATTACCTTTAGTTTGAGGCTATCTCGTGCTCTAACCGGCTAACCCTACCCAATGACATTAATAGCCACTAATGATAGATAATGGGTTCGGAAAGAACACTTAACTTGATTTGTTGACAGCGTGTTGAAGATGGTACACCTTTGGTTTCCATAACACTACGTCCAAGTAAAATTAACAGGAGCCGTATTTGCTCCCGTGAGCCTCTGGTCTAGTATAAACAATGGCTGCCCCCTTTCCTCACTCTGACGCCTGGCTTACATTGTCCACATGACAGAAAGTGATAGAAGGGTCACATTTACTCTACTTTTATATAGTGATAATTAAGTTAATTTATATGAGATGTTTTTATGATGGTAAAGTTCAAAGACTAATGTATTTAAGAATAATTCCCACCATAATAGGTGGTGAATATAATAGTATATGGTGATGATATCCCGTTTTCTATAGACGGTAATTCCACTACAAGTTACGTTTTCTATGGGTTAACTTGTTTATACAATACAGCTATTATTTGTATGATTATTAAATGGTGTCGGATTTTCCGACAGGCGTGCACGAAGAGCACCTAGTGAGACTGTGTTTTGACTGGCCCGTGGCCAGGGTAGACTTGTTGGTGTTTAACAGTACTGGTTGAGGACGGTACTGTGTGTTGAGGAAACACGGTAGCTGACAAGACTGCATAGATTGAGCATCGAAGAGCGCTTAGTGTTCTATGAGAGAGACACTTGTGTACATATTAACTGTAGTAATACTTCTTTTAGGATTATATATGAGGTATTGGTAAAGTGATTATATGTGAATATATTGATAACTGATGAACTGTCGTATTTAATGCGCCTCTCCCTTTGTACTTTACTTGCATTACCGAGCTCACTCCTTGAAAGCCACTACTAACTTGGGGTTGGATACCAGAACTTTAATTCCAACAGAAAAAAGCACGATTGCAACCCATTGTGGCCGTAACACTCCAAGAGAACAATCCTGAAGTATGTGTCCTGACTCCAATAGTACAATCCTGGAGTATGAGTCCTAACTCCAGGAGTATAATCCAAGAATATGGGTCCTGGCTACAGGAGTACAATACTGGAGTATGAAGCTCCTGGAGTATGGGTTCTGGCTCCAGGTGTACATTCCTTTATTATGCAGCGAATATACTATGGATGCTGGCTGCAGGTGTACAATCATGGAGTATGCAACCCCTGGAGTTTGGATCCTGGCTCCAGGAGTACAATACTAGAGTATGCAGCTCCTGTAGTATGGGTCCTGGCTCCACGTGTACAATCCTGGATTATTCAGCTCCTGGATTATATGCGCCATGGATCTAGGTGTACACTCTAAGAGTGTGCAGCACCTGATTATACATCCTGGCTCCAGTCGTACATTTCTGGAGTATGCAGCTCTTTGACTCTTAGTCCTGGCTTCATATATACAATCCAGAAGGATGCAGCCCATGGACTAATGGTCCTGGCTCCAGGAATACAAACCTGGGTTATGGGTTCTGGGTCGAGGAGTACAATCCTGGGGTTTGGGTCCTGGCTTCAAGAGTACAATACTTGAGAATGGGTCTTGGCTCCTAGAGTACAATCCTGGAGTATGGTCCGTGGTTCTAGGAGTACAATCCTGGAGTATGGGTTCTGGCTCCAGGAGTACAATCCTTGAGTATGCGTCCTGGCTCCAGGAAAACGATCCTTGAGTATGGGTCCTTGCTCCAGGAGTACAATCCTGGAGCATAGGTCCTGGTTCAAGGTGTACAATCCTGTAGTATGCAGCTTCTGGAGTGAGGGTCCTGGATCCAGATGTACAATCCTGGACTATGGGTCCTTGTTCAAGGTTTCGAATCCTGGAGTATGAGTCCTGGATCCAGATGTACAATCCTGTAGTATGCCCCTCTTTGAGTATAGGTCCTGTATCCAGGTGTTCAATCCTGGAATATGCAGCTCCTGGAGTATGGGTGCTGGCTCCAGGAGCTTAATCCTTTAATATGGGTTCTGACTCCAGGAGTACAATCCTGGATTATGGGTCTTGGCTCCTGGAGTACATTTCTGGAATATTGGTCCTTGATTATTTGTTATTAGACCTATGTAGAAGGCATAAAAATGCTGTGAAGGATATCACTACAGAGGACATGGATACAACTATTTAGCACAATTATTTTCTTTACATGTTTTATGTATTCTAATAATATTAAAGTGGAGAAGCATATTATTAGGCCAGCCAACGTCGCCTCGGTGGAGAATGATATTAATAAGCAGTACAGTAAACCTAACATATTGAATATACAAACAGAAAAATACGAAAAGTAATTAAATCCTGGAGAACAAACGCAAGTAAAGAAACATATATGATAAAATTTTAGTAAAAAGCTTAAACATTACATTGGTAAGTATCATATGCACATCAATCCAAAATCTGAAAACTTTTTCTATACTTAATCTATACATTAGTAAATGTCGTACACAAAATATTCAGATTCAGATGTTTATTCAGGTAAGGTATATACTTAAATGCGTTATATACGTACATTCCTTACTTACTTATATACATTCCTTGCTTACTTATATACGTACATTCTTAAATGATGTTAGTAGTACTTACAACATAAGTAATGATCTTCTCTACATGTACCATAACGTAACAGTCCACATCATTATAAGATAGTGAAGGTACCTTATCACACTTTATATTGTACTTATTACTTTACTGTTATTGATCTCCACATACCTCAGTATGACATAAGTCCACAACATTACAAGATGAAAATTGATAATTTTAACAGTTAAACTAACAAACAATTTTCTACATAAATATAGCTGACATGTTATGCTACAATCTATAATGAAACATTTAAAAATAATTAACTGCAGATTATCACATAATCTGAGGCCTCACCAGACAACTACTACTCTTATATGAATTATTAATATTCTTGTAAAATTCCTATCCTAGGTAAATACTACTTATACACTTTTGACTATATGATATCAATATGTATAAACCAGAACGGTGTGCTCAGTGAACAGTGGAGACAAAAATGCATACATAAATATAATTCTCAAAGAGCACCATGCAGATGGAGCCTTCCACTCCAAACTGGACAAGGTATCGAGTTCATAATTGTCCAGGACAGACCACAACGTCATCACTATAAAATGTGACTTAATCTCTACACTCTTATACTAAATGTTGTAGGACAGTGCTATTATTATTGATGGTTTTCCTTATATGATGAATATTTTAACATCCTGCAAGGTTTCTTGACACTCAATTGGGATAAACATAGAATAACAAAATAAATACTTAACAAATAGTTAAAACATAGTATCGTTGGTCTCAATAAGATCACAGTCATGTCTGTGTTGTTTTGGATAGCAGGCAGAATGCTGTGTCACTCACTCACTTCATCTGGCAAGGTAGTTTTTATGGTGTACTCAGCAACTGGTGCCACTCATGGTAGTTATTATGGTGTACTCAGCAACAGGTGCCACCCATGGTAGTTATTATGGTGTACTCAGCAACAGGTGCCACTCATGGTAGTTATTATGGTGTACTCAGCAACAGGTGCCACTCATGGTAGTTATTATGGTGTACTCAGCAACAGGTGCCACTCATGGTAGTTATTATGGTGTACTCAGCAACAGGTGCCACTCATGGTAGTTATTATGGTGTACTCAGCAACAGGTGCCACTCATGGTAGTTATTATGGTGTACTCAGCAACAGGTGCCACTCATGGTAGTTATTATGGTGTACTCAGCAACAGGTGCCACTCATGGTAGTTATTATGGTGTACTCAGCAACAGGTGCCACTCATGGTAGTTATTATGGTGTACTCAGCAACAGGTGCCACTCATGGTAGTTATTATGGTGTACTCAGCAACAGGTGGCCTTTGCCATCAATCAAGAACATTGACTTAGTACTTAAGCCTCACAAGCTGGAAGTCACCCTCGATGCGACATACAGTTAAGTTGACTTTGTTGAGGCTCTCAAATATCTCGAGTGTCAACTTGATGCAGTCCTTCCCTGACCTCCGTGAACATGGTGACATCACCACCACATCCTCCTTCACCTCCGTGAGCATGGTGACATCACCACCACATCCTCCGTCACCTCCGTGAGCATGGTGACATCACCACCACATCCTCCCTCGCCTCCAAGAGCATGATGACATCACCACCACACATCCTCCCTCTCTTCCCTGAGAGGTAACATCACCACAGAGTCAAGAGTGGAGTCCCACAGGGCTCTGTACTCGGTCCTATCCTGTTTCTGAAATACGTAAATGATCTCCCGGAGGTATAGACGCATTCCTCTCAATGTTTGCTGACGACGCCAAAATTATGAGACGGATTCAGAAAGATGAGGACTGCTTCAGTCTTCAAGAAGACCTAGACAAACTGATGGATTGGTGGAACAAATGGCTGTTAGAGTTTAACCCTAGCGAATCTAAAGTAATGAAGATAGGTGTAGGGAGCAGGAGGCCAGATACTAGGTATCATTTGGGAGATAAAATTCTTCAAAAAATCAGAGAGAAAGAAAGACTTGGGGTTGATATCACACCAGATCTGTCCTCTGAAGCCCATATCAAGAGGATAACATCAGCAGCATATGCCAGGTTGGCTTACATAAGAACGGCATTTAGAAACTTGTGTAAGGAATCATTCAGAACTTTGTATACCACCTATGTTAGACCAATCCTGGAGTATGCAGCCCCAGCTTGGAGTCCATATCTAGTCAAGCATAAGACTAAACTGGAAAAGGTTCGAAGGTTTGCCCCGAGACTAGTACTTTGGCTGAGAGGTATGAGCTACGAGGAGAGACTACGGGAATTAAACCTCACGTCGCTAGAAGACGTAAGAATTAGTCGGGGACATGATCACCACATACAAGATTCTCAGAGGAATTGATAGGGTAGATAGTGGCTTTACAATATTGTAAACACCCTGCTATGTATTCTCACAAACCCAATGAACCTTCTTGTATATAAATAAATAAATAAATAAATAAATAAATAAGACAGGGTGTTTAACACAAGGGGCACACGCACTAGGGGACACAGGGGGAAACTGAGTGCCCAAATGAGCCACAGAGATATTAGAAAGAACTTTTTTAGTGTCAGAGTGGTTGACAAATGGAATGCATTAGGGAGTGATGTGGTGGAGGCTGACTCCATACACAGTTTCAAGTGTAGATATGATAGAGCCCAATAGGCTCAGGAACCTGTACACCAGTTGATTGACAGTTGAGAGGAGGGACCAAAGAGCCAGAGCTCAACTCCCGCAAGCACAAATAGGTGAGTACATCCTCCCTCACCTCCATGAGGATGGTGACATCACAACCACACACCACACATCCCCCTCACCGCTGTGAGCATGGTGACATCACTCATACATCCTCCCTCACCTCCGTTAGCATGGTGATATCACCACCACACATCCCTCACACCTCTGTGAGCATGGTGACATCACCACACACATCCTCCATCACCTCTGTGAGCATGGTGACATCACCACCACACATATGCTCCCTCACCTCTGTGAGCATGGTGACATCATCACCACACATATCCTCCCTCACCTCTCTGAGCATGGTGACATCACCACGACACACATCCTCCCTCACCTCTCTGAGCATGGTGACATCACCACTACACACATGCCCTTCACCTCTGTGAGCATGGTGACATCACCACCATTTTGCTCAAACACTTGGTAACATAATAAATGCCAAATAAACCGGGAACATTGCCTAAAACATCCTATTGTTAAATTAAATATCACCAAAGTCAAGTCTTTGTTCTAAATTGTTGGTAGAATGTCGTGTGACTCAACAACATTTACCTCAGATGGACAAGCTCAACATTACTTTACTCTTTACTGAACAGTTCTCCATTGTTCCTCTCCCCACCCACCTATGTGACAAATATGTACCATTATGTGTTCTTCCATGCATGAACAGTTCTCACTGTTCCTCTCCCCACGATCCTCTGTGACAAATGGTACCATCATGTGTTCTCTCTTGCAGGAACAGTTCTCCATGTTCTACTCCCCACCCTCCTATGTGTCAAATGTGTACCAATTTGGAGGGTTTCCCAGCAGGATTTTGTTAGTTAATTTAATTGTATTAAATTATTGATTTATTGAACTTACTTTAAGTTTTAGTTGTTATTCAAAGTGGACAGTATATTTATCCTGCTGGGTGTTTACCTGTACTCAAGTTTGGCTGCGTTATGTACATAGCCTACTAATCAAACAATTGATAGTTGAAATAAACTACTGAAATGTTAATACTATTGCAAAAATGTGTTAGTAATATGTTATGTTGGCCTCAGCTGATTTCGCAGTGTGAGAGCTGGAGCTCCATCCTCAGACTTGTCCTCAGTCTGCCACATGTGGTCCGTCTTGGACCTATATTAATGGTGACCCTGTGATCTCGTGTTCGAGCAAGAATGGTGTCTGTACAGGTTCACATAAGGACTAACAGCTCGATATGATTTCTTCAGTTCATCACAGGTTACATGCCTGATATTTACACCAAAACAATTGTACAACAATATTATAGTCAATAAAATGTGACATGTATTAATGCGGATTGTGTAATTGGTAAAATCAGGCTTACCCCCATTTTGGTGATGTCATGCTTCATAACCGTCTGACTTATCTAAAAGTTATCTGGCCATAAAACTAAAAGACATGGAGGTTTAGTCAGATGTTGTTGTTGTTGTTGATTTAGGGGCGACGACGATCGTGGGATCGGATGCGCCCCGGCGTACCCGTGATGGGTTAATCGCGAAGCCAGGAAAGGTGAAGCGCCAAGCTTAATCAAGAAACGAGTGACGCCAATGACTAGAAACTAATATGCCATACGGCAAAGAAACGCACAGTCAGACAGATGATTGGGGAGCCCCAGGAGTCCCTCGGGTGACAAGCACCAGCCCCACCCTACACAGAGAACACCAGGTAGCAAAACCAAAACCTCGGCCCCCAACTAAAACGTAAAAAGTCATCCAGTGTTCCCCGGCAGAGCAGAAGCCAGCCGCCCACCACAGCTGAGGGCACACCAGGAACCCACCAAGACCCGCCAACTCCCGGCACTTCTCGGCCAAGCCGGCCCCCGAACACCATCACCCCGCCAGGAGAACCAGCCAGAACACGCCAAAAAAAATCTATCAACAATCCTGTGACCCAAGGCGTTATGTGCGCCAGGCGTCGTACAAGCGGACCGTTGCAGAGGGATGCCAAACGGCAGTAGCAAAGCCAAAACGCTAATACAGGATGTGATCCGGCGGCTCCCAGGCAGAGGAGGTGTCCAGACTTCCGCTCGGCGTCAAGGGTGAACCAGGAGTCCGTTTAGTTTAGTCAGATACTCAGCACTTCCCTCTGTTATAGATGAGGTCGCTGTAGCAGAATCACTGTTAGGGCGATTGAAATATCAGATCTTTGTCGTGTCACATGTCACTAAATTAAAGCATAGAGAAAACTTTTATATTAAGATTAATCACTAGAATGCTAGTTGAAAGGAGACTTGTAGAAATTAAATGAATGTTTTGATGATATCAAGGATCTCCCATTCTCTATAATCCGTTTAAGACTAATTAATATAAATTAACATCTTATGGCGTTTAGTAATGTTAGTATGTTAGTGTCGGATTTCCGACAACCATCATGTGTTCTCTCTGCATGAACAGTTCTCCATGTTCCACTCCCCACACTCCTATGTGACAAATGTGTACCATCATGTATTCTTCCATGCATGAACATTTCTCGATGTTCTACTACCCACCCTCCTATGTGGCAAATGAATACCATCATGTGTTCTCTCTTGCATGAACAGTTCTCCATGCTCCTCTCCCCCACGATCCTCTGTGACAAATGGTACCATCATGTGTTCTCGCTTGCATGAACAGTTCTCCATTATCCTCTCCCCACCCATCTATGTGACAAATGATTTCCATATTGTGTTCTCTCTTGGATGAACAGTTCTCCCTGATCTCCCCGCCTGCATATGTGACAAATATGTTTCATCATGTGTTCCTCTCTTTCATGAACTGTTCTCGTAGGTGTGCAATATATGTTCATTTTAGGAAATTTAGATACACAGAATATCCACATGTTTTGTCTCCCGAATGATCTCTCACTTGTGTTATTTGGTGATGTTTACATGAAGTATTTCACACTCTGAACATTGGATGACATTTATTCTGCAAAAAGTCTCTTCTTACTCTTTACAAGGATTTGTTTATGTCTCTAAACTAGTGGGGTACCTGGCGTTGCCCGGGGTCTGTTTCCCATGTACCTGGACGGGGTTTTGGGAGTTCTTTTACTCCCGAAGCCCGGGCCGGGCCAGGCTTGATTTGTGAGAACTTGGACCAACAAGCTGTTGCTTGAAGCGGTCCACAGACCCACATATCCACCACAGCCCGGTTGCTACGGCATTTCTTAAAGAAAACTATCTAGTGTTCTCTTGAAGGTGTCCACGTTTTTCCGGAAATCATTCTTATTCTCGCTGGGAGTACGTTGAATAACCGTGGACCTCTGATGTTCATACAGTGTTCTCTGATTGTGCCTTTGGCATCCCTGTTCTTCACTGCTTCTATATACAATTTATTCCATATCATTCACTCCAGTATGTTGTTCTTTTACTATGTACAGTTGTAACCTGGCAATCCAGTATATTCCAGGTGTATATTATTTGATATTTTTCTCGTCTCCTTTTAGTGAGTACATTTGGATAGCTGTATCCCTCTATTTCAGACACCTCTCCCTCTCTGAAGTGAGAAGTGAGTATCGAGCAATACTCAAGATGGGACAACACAAGTTATATGCATACTAGAAAAATAGTGATGGGATCCCTGGAATTTACTGTTCTCGTAATTTATCCTATCATTTTTCTGGCTGATGTAACATTTGCTTGGTTATGCTCCCTAAACGTCAGGTCGGCAGATATCATTATTCCCAGATTCTTTACATGCTGCTTTCCAACTATGAGCAGACTTGATTATGTTTCGTACCTTGTATTATGTTTAAGGGCCTCATTTTTACCGTACCTGAGTACCTTGAATTTATCCCTGTTAAACATCATTTTATTTTCTGCTGCCCAGTCGAAAACTGTATTAATATCTGCTTGTATATCTGCCATCTTTCATCTTCCTGTCCTATGATCTATCTATATATCTTTCCACCCATCTATCCATATATATATCTTTCCACCTATCTATCCATATATAAATCCATCCATCTACTTTTCCATTTATCCATCTATTCATCTACCCATTTACCTATGCATCTACCCATCTAATTGTCAGTTTATTAATCTATATGTCCATCCATCAATTTATCTATATGTCTATCCATGCATCCATTACATCATCTTCCCATCAACCCATCTATCTATCCATCTATTTATCAATATATTTTTCAATCTAATTATCGATATATCTATCCATCCATCTACCTATCCATCTATCTATCACTCTTTTCATCGATCTTTACAACTATCCATGTATGGATATATATATCCATCCATCTATCTGCACATCTCTTCGTATCCATCTATCATTCTATCCATTCATCATTCTATCTTTCTATATATCTATTTATCTTTCCAGCTGTCTATTCAGCAATCCATCCATATATCCATCCCCTGACTATCAATTATTCATCTATTTATCCCTCTAACTATCCATATATCTTTCCCTCTGTCCATCCGTCTTTCCATTCATCCAACAACCTATCCATACATCTATCTATCCATTCATCAACCTATCCAACCATGAATCCCTCGATATATCATCTATCCATCTGTCTATCGTATAACCATCCTTATGTCTATCCATCCACCTATCCAGCTAATATTCATCTACTTATCCATTTATATACCCATCAATCAACCCTTTTTTCCATCCTTTCTATTCATCCATCAATCAATCCTTCCATCTATCCTTCAATATATAATCTATCCATCCTTCTGTCCATCCCTCTATCTATCCATCCATCTATCCTTCGATATATCATCTATCCATCTATCTATTTGTCGATTTATCATATATATCATCAATCTATCAATCCATTTATTCATATATCCATCCAATTATCCGTCACTCTATCTCTGTCAGGGGCGACTGACAGCTGGGTGGACAGTGCTTCGGATTCGTAGTCCTGAGGATCCGGTTCGATCCCCGGTGGAGACAGAGACAAATGGGTAAAATGTTTCTTTCACCCTGATGTCCCTGTTACCTAGCAGTAAATAGCTACCTAGGACTTATACAACTGCTACAGGCTGCTTCCTGGGGGTGTGTAACAAAAAACAGGCTTGATCAAGGATCGGGCCGCGGGGACGCTAAACCCCGAAATCATCTCAAGATAACCTCAGGAAGATCTATGCATCTTTCCATCTGTCTATCAATCCGCCCTTGTATCCAACTATCCATCCATGAATCTATCCATCCATCTGTCTACTGTCTCTATTTCTCTTTCAGCCTCTCTCTCTCTCTCTGTCTATTTGCCTCTGTGTATGTCTCTGTCTCTTTCTCTCGGTCTCTGTCTGTTTCTGTCTGTCTGTGTATGTCTCTGTCTCTCCCTCTTATTAAAACATAATTGTCTAATGTTTAGGTGGATGCCGAGGAGAGGAGTTTAGCATTATTAAATACAAAATTAGAATGGTTAGCCCTTTATTTAGAGAATAAGGCATAGCATGAACTATTTATGAAATTGTAAGAGCATCATCTGTCTTATGCATGTACAGCCAAATTATGGACAGCAGATAATTTATGTTAATTTTCTCAAGATTAATGAATAATTATGTATGTTACTATAAGAACTATTTTTTCAAAAGTTTTTTCAAATTATGTAGCTGTGTAGCCGGCAGGCAGTGCCAAAAAATCGTCGTTGGGGGTCATAATGTGACCCTGGAATTCTGTTCCCTTTTGAATTCTGGCAACACCGACCAGCCTTTGTTCATTCCGTTCCACCGGCTATTCCCTCTTCCAATTTGGGTGACACTAGACCCAAGCATCTGGTCTCCTCTTTGGACAAACATTGTCTTTGCCTCATGGTTATACCTTGACGACGAGCGGACGTCTGGACACTCGCATTGCCTGAGTGTCGGCGGATCACTTTCCGTTTCGTGATTTGGTGTTGTATACTGCCATTTGACGTTCCTGTTCAATGGTCCGGACTGTTACGACACCTGGCGCACATATCGCCTTAGGTCACAGGATAGTGATAGATTATGTACGTTTTCTGGCTGGTTCTTACAGCGGGGTGACAATGTCGAGCTTGACCGAGAGGTGCCGGGAGTTGGTGGGTCTTGGTGGGCTCCTAGTGTGCCCCTCACTTGGTGGGCTGCCAGTGTGCCCCTCACTTGATAGGGCTCCTTGTGCGCCCCTCACTTGGTGGGCTCCTAGTGTGCCCCGCACTTGGTGGGCTCCTAGTGTGCCCCCTCACTTGCTGGGCTCCAAGTGTGCCCCTCACTTGGTGGGCTCCTAGTGTTCCCACACTCAGTGGGCTCCTGGTGCGCCCTAAGACTTGGTGAGCAGCTGGCTTCTGCTCTGCTGGAGAGCACTGGATGACGTTTTGCGTTTTAGGGGCCGTGTTTTTGGTTTTGCTACCAGGTGCTTTCGTATGTTTAGGATGGGGTCGGTGCTTTTCACCCTGGGGACTCCTGAATCATCTGCCCATCCATGTGTTTTTGCCGCAAGACTCATTAGTTTCCACAGATACGCGACATTTATATGCCATTATTCTTCGTGATTAACATTTCACAGGTACGCCGGTGCGCATACGATCCCTCGATCGTCGTCGCCCCTAAATCATCAACAACAACATTCTTATATGTAGATTTTTCAGCAACACTTAACATAGGAATATTTACTTCCTGCACAGTGGTTATCCTAGTCATGTGACAACCGATTATGTTGGGTTCGATTCAATGGCAGGGTAAACGTGACGACTGGGCACGCTTTCTTATGTCTGACTATTAACTTTGTAATAAATCGTTACAGGGAAGTTAGTCAGCTGTAGTAGGTTGCCCACTATGGAAGGCCTGTTGTTGGCAAATTATATACTGATAAATCTAACAGAACAAGCTTCCTGTCACCAATAATAGGAAACCATTAGAAGGGAACATTTGCGATCAAAATGTTTCAGACAAACTCAACACTCTAAGGTTTATCTCCCATATGAACTCTGATATTATGGCAAGAAAGTCTTAATGGTTAACATCAGTCACTCTGGACACTGGTAAAGTTTGTCTCCAATATTAACACATTTGTGTTGTCACATGAGCGTCTTTTTCTACAACAATGTGTAACTGTTTAGACACACTGAACACTGTTATGATATTTCTCCTGTATGAACTTTCTTCGTAATATCGTTTTTTCATAACAAATTTCTGACTCTCATGACTAACATGTCTAATATTTGATATGAATTTTTGTGTGTTCTACAAGGTTCTGTTTTCTGCTAAAATATTTCTGACACTCTGAACACTGATACGGTTTATCTCCTGTATGAACTCTCATGTGTGTAACAAGATAGCTTTTAGTGGCAAAATATTTCTGACACTCTGAACACTGATATGGTTTATCTCCTGTATGAACTCTCATGTGTGTAACAAGATAGCTTTTAGTGGCAACATATTTCTGACACTCTGAACACTGATACGGTTTATCTCCTGTATGAACTCTCATGTGTGTAACAAGAGAGCTTTTAGTGGTATATTTTTTCTGACACTCTGAACACTGATACGGTTTATCTCCTATATGAACTCTCATGTGTGTAACAAGATAGCGTTTAGTGGCAAAATATTTCTGACACTCTGAACACTGATACGGTTTATCTCCTGTATGACCTCTCATGTGTGTAACAAGAGAGCTTTTAGAGGTATATTTTTTCTGACACTCTGAACACTGATACGGTTTATCTCCTGTATGAACCCTCATGTGTGTAACAAGATGGCTTTTAGTGGCAAAATATTTCTGACACTCTGAACACTGATACGGTTTATCTCCTGTATGAACTCTCATGTGTCTAACAAGATAGCTTTTAGTGGCAAAATATTTCTGACACTCTGAACACTGATACGGATTATCTCCTGTATGACCTCTCATGTGTGTAACAAGAGAGCATTTACGGGCAAAATATTTCTGACACTCTGAACACTGATACGGTTTATCTCCTGTATGAACTCTCATGTGTCTAACAAGAGAGCTTTTAGTGGTATAATATTTCTGACACTCTGAACACTGATACGGATTATCTCCTGTATGAACTCTCATGTGTGTAACAAGAGAGCTTTTAGTGGTATAACATTTCTGACACTCTGAACACTGATACGGTTTATCTCCTGTATGAACTTTCATGTGTGTAACAAGATGGCTTTTAGTGGCAAAATATTTCTGACACTCTGAACACTGATACGGTTTATCTCCTGTATGAACTCTCATGTGTATAACAAGATAGCTTTTAGTGGCAAAATATTTCTGACACTCTGAACACTGATACGGTTTATCTCCTGTATGAACTTTCATGTGTGTAACAAGATGGCTTTTAGTGGCAAAATGTTTATGACACTCTGAACATTGATACGGTTTATCTCCTGTATGAACTCTCATGTGAGTAACAAGAGAGCTTTTAACGGTAAAATATTTCTGACACTCAGAACACTGATACGGTTTATCTCCTGTATGAACTCTCATGTGAGTAACAAGAGAGCTTTTAACGGTAAAATATTTCTGACACTCAGAACACTGATACGGTTTATCTCCAGTGTGAACTCTCATGTGTGTAACAAGATGGCTTTTAGTGGCAAAATGTTTATGACACTCTGAACATTGATACGGTTTATCTCCTGTATGAACTCTCATGTGAGTAACAAGAGAGCTTTTAACGGTAAAATATTTCTGACACTCAGAACACTGATACGGTATATCTCCAGTGTGAACTCTAATGTGTGTAACAAGATAGCTTTTAGTGGCAAAATATTTCTGACACTCGGAGCACTGATAAGGTTTTTCTCCTGTGTGACCTCTCATGTGTGTAACAAGAGAGCCTTTATTGGTAAAATATTTCTGACGCTTTGAACACTGATTCGCTTTATCTCCTGTGTGAACTCTCGTGTGTGATATAAGGTTTATTTTCATGATGAAATGCTTCAGACACTATGGGCACTGATACGGTTTATCTTTTTTTCTGATATCTTTTTTTCCCTTGAGCAAACTTTAATAAAACAAATACTTTTATTTATTAAACTTTTATAAGCTTGAATGTAAATTTATATGCTAAGTAATCCATATAACAACTGCAAAGTAGATAACTTTCTAATGCCTGAACAGTAGAACAGGTTGCAATAACAGTAAGATGTCCACCTAATAATTCTGTCAGTAGAACAGTAAATAAAAATCAGGAATTATCCAAAGAAATCAACAGATGCTTCTAGTTGGACAGGAGATTACTGGTATCAGGGAAAATATGGAGCAGTAGTTTGTTCATCAGTATACCTGTTGAATGTTTTGAGGGACTGATAACAGGTGTCTGGGATGATATTGGGCGATAGGTGTCTTTCACAGAATACCTGTGGAGGAGAGAAATTAGACAATATTATTCACTATTCCAGAACTAACAAAGCATAATACTTGAGCAGAACGTTCTTGATATTTTATACTTAAAATGTTTCCATATATATTTAAGTTTGTGAACTTAGGATACTGCTGTACCATGATGACATATTTTATACAAGGATTGTATTTGGTTGATTTGAGAGCTAAAGCTTCATCAGTAAGACTGCTCCTATTATGAGACTTGATAAAGTTCATTGCTGGAAATAATGATTTGCATGAAAATGTCCATGAAAATACTAATAATACTGCCCTCGAGACATTTTTTCAGTCAAAATTTTAGGATTTGCATTCCATGTTGCAAAATCACAATTATCTGCATTAATCCAATCACTATCCAATCTCATTCAATATTTTGTTACGTCGTCTGTACACATCATGAATGAATTAGATTCTTCAGATGACCAGAATTTAGTCAACTTTGGGTAAATTAATCTGCAGTTTAATCACTGACGCTCAAAAAATTATTGTTAACTCTCTAATTTCCTGTTTACTCATGAATCTCTCACAGCAATTTAGTTTTTTTAGGTTTTGGAAATAGTTAAAAGTACCATTGTTGACATCATGTTTAAAAAATTTGAAATTTATTTCAAAAGCTTTGATGTTATTAGAAAATAACCTCAAGTGCTCTGCCAGATGCTGAAATTTGGGGTTTCAATTCATTTAAAAGGGAAGAAACATCTGGAAAACATTACTCTACAAATCCACACAACGAAAGATGTTTCTTGACCAGTATATTATTCATTTGTTTAAATGAAACGAATTTCATTCAAATACTTAAGAAATAGCTTAAGCACAGAATCTTTTCTAAGTCAGCGAACATTGTTGTACGTAAGTACTTTTCTGTGGGTAGCCCCGACGGCTTCCTAAAGCTATCCTACTAATATAGTGCTATATTAGTTGGGGTCATCAGTCACAAAGTTCTTGTTGCCTACCGGAGAATCTGGTCCACCAGAGAGGCACAGGGAGCATTGGCCTACGAGCACTTTACATTTAAATTATGTCACAGCTTGTCATCGACCGGGAAAGGACACGGGAAGTAAGGCGAATCAAAACAGACCGCTGTCTGGTTAAAAATTGTGAGCTACGGCATTAAAATATCCAAAAACTCCCCCCAGAAAGAAAACAAACTAGCAACCCTTCATCCAACTTGGCCCCCCCCCCCCTGTTCATTGGCACTCTCACCTCCACCCCCAATGGGAAAGAGTGCCAATACATAGACAAAAACACAAGTCACAGCTTCGTATCATCCTTTGCAGATGATACAAAAATCGGCATGAAAAAAAACTCTGCTGAAGACATTGATAAACTACAAACAGATATTAACAAAGTTTTCGATTGGGCAGCAGTGATAACATATGTTTAACGGTGATAAATTCCAGGTACTCAGATATGGCAAAAATGAGGATCTTAAACATATTACAGGGTACAAAACACAATTGAATCTGCCCATAGTAGGAAAACAGCATGTCAAGGATTTGGGAATTATGATGTCCGACGACCTAACGTTTAGGGAGCATAACCAGTCAAGTATTGCGTCAGCCAGAAAAATGATAGGATGGATTACGAGAACCTTCAAGTCCAGAGATCCCATCACAATGGTTGTACTCTTCAAATCACTTGTGTTGTCCCGTCTTGGTTACCGGACCTGCGGTCCGAGTCGGGACCCTAGGTCCTGACTGGTTTGGAGTGGAGACGGGTTCAAGTAAAAAATGGGCACACAGGAAATGATTTCGACGTTCAGTAAACACTTACCGAGTGGATAACTGAATGCTCGACAGCCCAATACGGGGTTGATGATAGTATTTAATTTAAGATTGTGAAACTTAAAACTAAACTAAATGCTCACACATGTGATAATTTCCACGTTCAGTTAACACTCACTGAACTGAAAGACTAAGCCAGCCAATGCATGGTTGATGATGATAGTAATATTTTAAGATTGAGAAACTTTAAACTAAATGACCACACATGTAGCGATTTTGCATTCAGTAAACACTTACGGAGTTGTAAACTGAATGCCGGAGCCGGCCAATACAAGGTTTGTATTGTATATTTGTAATATTTTATTTTTTATTTACGATGGAGAAACTTTAAACTAAAAAATGAGGTCACATGGATGGATATCTATGTTCAGTAAACTGTTCCTGAGTTGTAAACTGAATGTTTGAGCCACATAATACATGATTTGTGATAGTAATATTTTATTTTTTACGATGGAGAAACTTTAAACTAAAAAATGAGGTCGCATGGAGGGATAACAATGTTCAGTAAACAGTTACTGAGTTGTAAACTGAATGGTAGAGCCACCCAATACCTGGTTAATGATAATAGTATTTCACGATGGAAAAACCTTATCCTAAACTAAAAATGAGTTCACATGAAGTGATTTTCACTTACTGAGTTGTTAACTGAATGCCTGAGCTATCCAATACATAGTTAATGATAGTAGTATTAATTCAAGATTGAAAACTTTAAACTAAACTAAAATGAGCACACATGAAGTGATTCTCACGTTCATTAAACACTTACTAAGTTGTTAACCGAATGTCTTAGACATCCAATACATGGTTGATGATAGCAGTATTAATGACATTGATAATAAGAGGACTTGAACTAGATACTGGCAGGGGGACAACAAAGCTGTGATATTGAAAAGAAACTGAACTTAATTTGAAAATTGATTAATATATGTAATGTGAAGCCAATCTACTGGAAAACAGTAAGCAAACTTTATTTGAAAAAGAATATGAGAAGACTGTAAAGCTGGGGGCAAGAAAAATGTTAAAAATAAGAAGTAATGATCTTCATAAACATAACATAAGATATCCATGACCGTAATTAATACAGTGTGAACTCTCTTAAACTATGCTCACCGTGAAATCTCGTCACTAGGCATAACTTGTCACTCTGCGAAACAAATTATTGACTATAGTGCGTCAGTGAGAATAAAAATGACCACTTATGTTTTAGAGTGCTATTTTAGTCAAGAAATACTGTAAAGGATGATTATTGACTAAAGGGAATTTCGCGGACTGCTGGTGTTTGATGTGTTGAACTGCTTAAAGGAAGCATATTTGCTAGAAAAAATTCCTGTGAAATAATGCTTGTTATATGTTTTGACTATCTAGCTAATAGCGTATTGCCTGGCTAATAATGAAATGTCACATTTTGTCTGACTCACTTAGCACAAGTGAAGAGAAAACATTGAAAAACTGGCAAAGGTTAAAAACTCTGTGAAATCATATCTGTTATGTTAAGTTTTGACTAGCTGCAAGCTATGTTTGCCTTCTCTCTCTTTCTCAATATGGAAGTGGGTTGGTGAAGTGAAGAGAAAACATTGAAAAACTGGCAAAGGTTAAAAACTCTGTGAAATCATATCTGTTATGTTAAGTTTTGACTAGCTGCAAGCTATGTTTGCCTTCTCTCTCTTTCTCAATATGGAAGTGGGTTGGTGTGGGTTATTTGTGTGGACTCGGAGATATGATCACTACTTATAAGTTTCTCAAAGAAAATGATAAGCTATGTAAGGACCTTTTATTTAACACACACACACACACACGACATCCGTGCAGTAGTGAGATTCCCCTTTGATGGCTGTGCACGTGACTGTAAAATTAAAATGTGCAAAGATGATTCGGAGTGCTATTTAGTAGAGAAATGATACAAAATTGTGTTTATTGACTAGTGAGAGCCCGTAGCATGTATGGTTTGGGATATTACGGGCCTTAACCTAGTCAAGCGATAGACAAACAGACAGACCGACAGACAGACAACAACAATTGGTAGTGGCCCTCGCGTCTTTTTGATTTGATAGAAGAAAAAAATGAAGACTAGTAGCCCCTGTTAAGATGAAAAACTTTTAACTATAAAAATGTTTGACTGAGTAACTGACTGACTGCTTTTCTGGACAGGTCTGCAAGAAATAATAGTAATGTAGGTAGGGAACATGACTCCTCGGCTCTTTTATCTTCCACAAAGCCTTTCCTCCTATCTCAACCCTATTAGTTCATGCTCTCGTGTTTCACTTTTTGTTAAAACTAAATCTACACACGCGATATGAAATGTGAAAAAAATCTTACATTATGCTATGTTAACAGTGCTTCAATAAAATTAAGAGTGCTCGGGTACTGTTGCGCGCAGTCATCTCGCTAAGGCGTGTCGGCGACAGAATTGTCAAAAATGATGTACCTTGCATACATCAAATCTTTAGTGGTTTATGCGGCACCTCTGCTTGTTTTGATGACTGAAAGGAGTTTGATGATACGAATAGTAATTGCTGACATTGAGCATATTCTCAAAACATAGTTTCTGAAAAAAAAACAAAAAAAACATTAAATTAGATGCGAGCTGTGATTTGAAAACAGAAGATGCGTGATGTGTGGCTTATTGTGTGGACTCTGGAGATATGATCTCCACATATAAGTTTCTCAAAGAAAAGCGGTAATATTTTTCTTTGTGTTTGGATGTAATGGCTAAACATGGATTACATTTTCAATAATGTTATTTGGTCATCCGACAAAGTTGATTTTCCACGTTACGTTACAATGTGTTACAGAGGCTAAAACTGGTAGACACTAATATTTATATGGTATGATATGTAATGGAGATGTGCTAAGTCATACTTTCATTTAAAAATGACATTTTGGACTGCAAAAAGTTGATTTGCGTTATGTTGCGTTACATTGTGTTACAGAGGGCTAAAACTGGTAGACACCAATATTTATATGGTAAGAGATGTAATGGAGATGGGATAAGTCATACTTTCATAATGTTATTTGGACTGCAGAAAGTTGATATGCGTTACGTTACAATATGTTACAGAGGGCTAAAACTGTCACACAGTAATATTTATATGGTAGGAGATGTAATGGAGATGGACTAAGTCTCACTTTGATTTAAAAATGTTATTTTGGTCTGTAGAAAGATGATGATTTCTGAGTTACCTTACGTTACATTGTGTTACAGAGGGCTAAAACTGGTAGACACCAATATTCATATGGTAGGAGATATAATGGAGATGGACTAAGTCATACTTTCATTTAAAAATGACATTTTGGACTGCAAAAGTTGATTTGCGTTACGTTACGTTACGGTACATTGTGTTACAGAGGGTTAAAACTGGTAGACGCCAATATTTATATGGTAAGAGATGTAATGGAGATGGACTAAGTCATACTTTCATTTAAAAATGTTATTTGGTCTGTAGAAATTTGATGATTTCCACGTTACGTTACAATGTGTTACAGGGTCTAAAACTTGCAGACACCAATATTTATATGGTAAGAGATGTAATGGAGATGGACTAAGTCATACTTTCATTTAAAAATGTTATTTGGTCTGTAGAAATTTGATGATTTCCACGTTACGTTACAATGTGTTACAGGGTCTAAAACTGGTAGACACCAATATTTATATGGTAAGAGATGTAATGGAGATGGACTAAGCCTCACTTTTTGTTTCAAAATGACATTTTGGACTGCAAAAGTTGATTTGCGTTACGTTACGTTACATTGTGTTACAGAGGGCTAAAACTTGCAGACCGTAATATTTATATGCTATGAGATATAATGGAGATATTGTGTTTGGCTAAATGGGGTTCACATTTCAATAATGATATTCAGACAACAGCCAGAAAGTTGATCTCCACGTTACTTAAGGGGGCATATCATTCTAAATCGTTATAAATTAAAAGTTGTTCAATTTGCTTATAATTTTTTTTATGAAATGGTTATAGAAAGGGCTGCAACTGGTCCAAGTTTCACCATCACACCCAAAACAGAAAAGGAGAAAAAAAATACACAACGTATTATGCAACGAATGTTCAACATTCTCAAATAATCTCAGGGAACACATGTGTCAACTAAAATGTCTACTATGTGCTGTAGAAGCACAAACTCTTGTAATAATTGTAATATGTATGTGCAATATATTTATATTTAATTTTTTTTTTTTTTTTTTTTTTTTTTTTTTTTTTTTTTTTTTTTTTTTTTTTTTTTTTTTTGCCAATATTTTTTTCTCGTTTGTTATCAAGGGATTTGCATGAACCTTGCACACCTTGCTCAATGGATACCTATCTGCAAGGGTGCCAATTATGAACGAAATCTGTCGAAGTCAAGCTCAGCTACAGGTGGCCGAACTTGGATCTTTATTTTACTCTGGAAAGTAATTTACACCTTCAAATTACTTCAGAGCTTTCATTTATTAATCAATTTACATGAAAATTACACCTTATATGTAGCGTTTGTGCTTCTACAGAATCTAGTAGACATTTTAGTCCAAAGTCTATTTGTTGATTTTATAAAAATTTATAAATATCATATATTGCATATTTTTTTAGAAGGGTAACTTTGAAAAATTATATTATTGCACTAAACACTTTTTTGATAAAACTGATCACTAGAATCCTTTATTATGTGCTTAATTTAATATCTGAGTGTTATAGAAATGATTTTAGTTGACACATGTGTTCCCTGAAACTATTTGAAAATTCGTTGCATAATTCGTTGTTTATTTTTTTTCTCTTTTCTGTTTAGGGTGTGATGATGAAACTTGGACCAGCTGCAGCCCTTTCTATAACCATTTCATAAAAAAAATTATAAGCAAATTGAACCACTTTTAATTTTACATTGATATGCCCCCTTAATGATGATATAATGCGATGCAAGCGTGTGCTAATATTTTATTTGTGTTTAGAATGTAAGGGCTATAGGAGATTGTCTAGACTTGCATACATTTTCAAATGCTATTTATGTAGGCAGTAGAAAGTCTGTTTTCCCCATTACGCTACATTGACTGTGTTACAAGAACTGAAAATAGACATAGCCCAGAGCTATTTCACTATCGACTCATCCGGTCTTATTCTCATCGATTGGTGTTTACATTTGGATGATGTAGGTCTTAAGAGACAGCCTTGAACTCGGGGATAATGAACAAGTCAATTTAATAATAGTATCAAGACTATGTTTTTCCACATTGTCTTATATATGTTTACTTTGCTTGAAATTTGTATGTGTGGAACATTGCTCACCTAAGGGAGTGAGAATGAACGACGCGTTTGAGGTATAGCGAGGACTGACCGTGATGTGTATGTTTGTTTTACCACAGTGAATATGAAGCTACATTATGTTATGTCTACCAGTTCTGGAATAAACGTTACGTTACGTTATGTGATACAAGAACTAAACAAGCTTGTGGTAACCTTGTATTGTGTTTGGATGTAATAGCTAAACATGGTTTAAATTTCATTATTCAGACATCGGACAGAAAGTTGCTCTTAAAATGTTATTTGGGCAAAGAACGAAGTTACCATATTGGTCACGTTACATTAATGATATTTGGGCAAAGAACGATGTCATCATGTTGGTCGTGTTACCTTACAAGGTTATAAGGGTGAGAGTGATGGGGGGCTCGAAAATTGACATTAGACGTCCATCCTCTGGTGCGCTGTCAGTCTAAGTGAAATGAAAAAAAGATACGTGAACAGCGGCGGCAGGAGAAAGGAATTGATGTTACTTTCCCCCAACTATTAAATGATCTGGAGAGAGAGAGAGAAACCACTGACTGCTATGTATATCCCATGCAGTTGTGTTTACAACAAATTATGATTTGTTATAATAATAAGATTGAAGACCAGCTTATGACTGGATATTCTTAAAAAATGCTATTTGAGCAAATAATGATGATACCATGTTGGTCACAATGCGATACAAGGTTATACATATGATCAGAAATAATACTAAAGGCTTTGCACAGAACACCTGGTCTGGGAAGGGTGTAGTGATGCTTGATGGTTTGGGCTTGGAAGGGGGGTGGGAGGGGGGTAGGGGTTTGGTGGGGTGGATGGGGAGAGGGTAAGGCCATCCCACTACCTCGTCCATCTCACAACGTCTCAAATCGCCGCGAAGGTTAGACCTTAACGAGACGGATTGCTGTTTAATTCATTCAGGAGTCTTGAACATTCTGTGACATTGTCTTGCTATGATAACGCCGTTGTGTTACAAGGTTTGCACAGCAGTAATGGCTGTAGGAAGAAGAGGTGATGGAGATTGAGTAAACATGCATACATTTCAATGATCACAGTTAACAAGAACAATTTGTAGGCAGAGATCACATCTCCGTGACGATGTGTTGACTTATATTGAAATTTGTAACTAGCTCGTCATGATTGTAACTTGCTTAGCTAAAAATGAATTGTTGGGGTTCAGTCCTGGACTCCTTTATGCGTCTCTGCAAGCCTTTACTGCCCATAAGACTGCCTTGTGTGAGATTGGACTGTTTAGCATCACGTAGGTAGTTCTTGACACACTATGTAACCCAGCATATAATGTAGAGAGAGAGAGAGATGTATAAATAATCAGATAGCTTGTTAATCAATGTGTGTCAAACTCCCAGGACTGCATTTTGGAATTTGTATGTTGCGCTCATGGCTCACCTTTGAGAAAGAACATTGTCACACTCAATGCTATGTGCCGGTGTGAGCTGTGTCAGGAGAGAGTATGGTATGCCGTATTGGTATGCCGTATTGCTGTCACTCCCAGCAGTGTGGTGGTGGTGTTGGTATGTGGTATGTCCTGCTATGTGGATGGAGGGGGGGGGCATGACTGACTATGTTAGAGGTTGATGATGACATTCGCAACAGTTAGGCCTCAGCCTTTGAAGAGGTAACCCATGTGGTCATGTGGTGTCACTCCTCATAGCTATGTGGTAGGTATAGCTCACATATCCTTAGCGCTCTGGAAGCAGGGAGGGTACATAAAACTGTCATTCTTTAAGAAAAAATAATGACTACTTTCACACACAAACCCACTGCCAGCTGTTACCTCCCTTTCCCCTCCTTCTCCCCTCCAATCTTAAGACCCTGGACTCTCACGCTCCCCTCAACACTTCCTGCCCATGTAGGGGGAGAACTAATGGACGTCATTGATATCCTCTCAGTTATGGGGGCTCCCCCCATCCCTTCACAACATAACCTACATACTCCTCCTCCTCCCTACATGACATTCTCAAGTCTATGTGGCGGTATGTGGTGAGAACCTCATTTCTATGTGGACGTGTGATGCTGCTGAGTATGTACAGCTCTGGAAGCTACCCGGTGTTTTGTATCCCGTCCGCGCATTTTGCATCCCGTCCGCGCATTTTGCATCCCGTCCGCGCATTTTGGGATCACGTCCGCGCGTTTTGGGATCACGTCCGCACGTTTTGGGATCCCGTCCGCGCATTTTGGGATCACGTCCGCACGTTTTGGGATCACGTCCGTCCGTTTTGGGATCACGTCCGCCCATTTGGGGATCACGTCCGCCCATTTTGGGATCACGTCCGCCCATTCTGCATCCCGTTTGGTTTCCCCTCACTCTATGACTGCATACCAACCACTTAGCTTCCAGCCCCTACCCAACATGACACTCTCTCAAGTGACGCCTGACCGGATGCCACGCGTCATAACATCCGGGGAAACATTTGAGATGATGCCCACATACTTATCTTCCCTCTTACCTACATGACACACAACATCCCTTACATTTTACTCCTGCGACGCTACCCGTCCCCCACGACGCAACCCGTCCCCCACGACACAACCCGTCCCATTCTACGGACTCCCACACCACTTTTGACTATGACCGAGTTCAATCCCTG